>NW_027070140.1:339060-362492 GCF_002906115.3 Quercus suber
GTTTTTGACACTGAAATTGAGTCAAATGGACGGTGGTGGGTTTTCATTTTTCAAGTAATACAATAATGTAAGTATGAAAACCTGTTCTATGATTACGTCCTGTATTTTACTTCATTGGACATGGTAGTATAAAATTCTTTGTATATGAAAACGCGAAGATAGTATTAATTTCTTAGTCTTTATCAGTGCTCTAGTCGCTTTCTCTCTCAAAAAAAATGGGGGTCTCAAAATAATGGTAAGCAGTGTACGCCAGGCAGTGAATCAATCAATATTGCATTTTATTGCTTCCTGCTTTTTTAGGTACTCTGTCCCTGAGAAATATGGTCCCCCCTGTGAGTTATGAGCTATGACTCATTTGAACATTGAAGATTGAATATCTCAAAAAAAGAAAAAGAAAAAAAGAAAAAAAAAAAAAGGTCTCTCTGGGTCAATATAATTAATTAATTTCATTTTCTGGGGAATAAATTTTGGTCCAATTTGTGTTTGTCTGACCAGATTTAGATTTAACAAGTTGTTTAATCTACTCCTTAAGTACTTTCTCTTATTTTATAATAGAAGCATGTTAGTAATAAGAATTAAAAATACAAACCTATAACCTATATTTTCTTTTCTCATGTGATAGGATCATATGCTATAAACTATACTGAATTGACTAGATAACAATACTTGCCACTTTGTTGAGACAACTGGGACAGAACCAAGTTAAAGATTCGGTATGAGAAGTAATTCTCAAGGCTGAAAAATATGAGTGTGGATTGAGAAGACCTTAACTTGATTTGGCCCCCTATTAGAGGCAGCCACTACTCATTTGTGCTCAAAGATCATATCAATTATCAAAGTGGGCAGTGTTTAGTGGGGAATTAAGAATTCAAGATTAGCCAAAACAGATCAAAATACTTATCCGTGGCATTAATTAGTGGGGGAAAATGGGATTAACTAAGTCAATCAAGGAGTCATTCTCGCTTAAAAAAAAGAAAAAGAAAAGAAAAGGGAATCCTTAATTTTGGCCTACAAATTGAAACATCTTATCACGTACCAATGTACGTACACATAATGACATAATGATTCTAGTAGCAATGAGGCTTTGCAAGAAGATTGAATTCCAAAAGCTCACATTTGCAACATACAGCTTGCGAACATAATGGATTATTATTCTGTTTGCTAGATGATAGCATAATTAAGGTGAAAAATAGAACAAATTCTTGCCTGCGTGTTGATATGATATGACATAAAACATGAGCATTTGTCATTTTTTTTTTCTTCGGGCCACAAGAAAGTACATGTGTCACCTTAAATGCCCATTTTTTGGAGCTTTTTCATACACAAAAGAAACTCTTTTTTTTTCTTCTTTAATTATTATTATTATTATTATTATTTATAAACTGTTGGATGAATAGAATTTAAGCTGTTAACGATAATAGAACACGTATTCAGGTCCTAATTTGATGGACCATCGGTATGGGACCTGCTGTCCAAAAGTTGTGCTAATCCGCAAAGATACTCTACCAGTATTCCATTTTTTTTTTCTCAGCAGAATTGCGTACAAAAATTTGCCTAACACAAATTTCTCATCTCAAGTTTCTTTGGGACACCATGGCGTGGTTGGCTCAATGGACGGTTAGTTGGATTTTTGAAATATCCCAATCTAAAGGTTGAGACACCAAAAACTGATTTAGTGGGTTCCAATTAGCTCAACTGGTAAAATCTCTGATGGTTGAATAAAAAATTTAAAGGTTTAATTTCCGTCTAAACCAAAAATTAATTGATGTTTGGTATAATAATAAAGAGCTATTATTAAGAGCGAACGCTATAAGTTGAAACTATCTATAAAAAAAAAAAAAAAAAAAAACACAATTTTTTTAATTAAAAAAAAATCTTCAACTCAAATTCCCATGCCTACCATATATATATATATATATATATATATTGAGTTACATCATTATAGCATTTCAGTCCATGTCAATCCACTTTGGTGCATTTTGGTCCAATTTGGTCCACTTTGGTACACTTCAGTTTGGTCCCTTTGGTCTATTTCGATCTACTTTGGTATACTTCGGTCCAATCCCTTTGCTCTACTTCGGTCCAGCTTGGTCCATTTAAGTCCACTTCGACATAGTTAGGTCCATTTCAATCCACTTCGGTCTATTCAGTCAACTTCGATCCATTCCAGTCTGTTTTAATACACTTAAGATCTGGAAAGACAGTTTTGAGTTAATAGTACTTGTTATAAATCCGAATTTATTTTTAAAAAATACAGATCTTTAACTACTGTTTATATAATTGCTTAAGGTATACCTGGCGCACTTGCACACGTTTTTTGGGGTTCAATAGTTGATTTGCATCATGGGTTTTTAAATGGGTTCAACCTAAAGAAGATAAAATACAAGATTGGGCTCAAACTCAATGTTCTGTGCTTATCAATTACAAGGGTTGGCCCAAGAAAACCCTCACATAAAGGAAAAAAAATTAAAAAAAAAAGGCAAAAAAGAAAAAAAAAGAACACGTGTCAAAATGAACAAGTAAAAGTATTAAGGTCTCGGCTTAATTCCAGTACTTTTTAAAAAAATTTCAATTTGTTTTAATTAGAGACTGCCACATTAAAACTCAATACCACTTGTTATTGTATATTTAAAACAAAAAGACATGTCTAGTTAAAAAAATACAAGAGGTAAGTCAAATCCAAAGTGTAAAACCTTAACCTTAGGATTTGTTTGAGATCCGCTTATTTTACTGAAACTGAAAACTTTATTCTGAAAATACAATAAATAAAGGTAAAAGTTAGCTGAAATAGTAGAGTAAAACCCATAAATAGTACCAAAAAGTGCAGCGAGACCTATGAATAATAGTAAAAATAAGCTGAATAATAAAATAAGGGGAGCAGCTTGTATCCAGTGGAAGTTTCCACTGGACACGTTGGATGATGGACACGTGTCCACTCTTGGACACGTGTCCGAATCCGGACGTGTCCAATAGAAATTTCCACTGGACAGAAGCCGGGTCCTAAAATAAGCTGACTTTTTAAGTTGGAGCCAAACGCACACTTAACCTTAACAAGCTTGGCACTCTGACTTTTATTGTGATTTCAAGTTTCAACCTGTTTCTTCAAAAAAAAAAAAAAAAGTTTCAACCTTGTTAGATATGAAGTTTGAGATACATCATCATTATTCACAAAAGATGAATGAAAATCTGCATTTGAGATTCCCAACTTCTTTACTAGCCCAATCACGCTATTATTTGGGCAGCAGGGATGAGAATCACTGCTCCCTAAAATATCAAAAGCCAAGAGAAGCACTGCACGGTGCTAGACAATATGACTGAAAATATGAAATATACTTCAGGGTAAGAGCATCCACAGCAGGTGTGGCAAATGTGCCAAATGCCAAATATTTGGCACATTTACCACACCAAACACAAAAATGGAGCATTATGAGATGTGCCAAATCTCAAAATTTATACCACATGTCTACAGTACCGTTGCAAATTTGCAACGGTACGGTCAGATGTGGTAAAAATAAAAATTGTTTTTTGTTCACTCTTCTCTCTCCTCTCTCTTCATTTTTTCTTCTCCTCTCTCACTCTCTGGTTCCGTCTCTCTTCTCTCTCACTCTCCGGTTCTCTGGTTCCTCTCTCTTCGATCTCACTCTTCGGTTCCCTCTCTCTTCGACCAGTCCGGCAGCGACAACGACGTGCTCCAACGACGATCTCACCCACGCTCCAGCCAGACGGCGTTGCTCCGACGACGATCTCACCCATGCTCACACCCACGACAACGGCGTAGCTCGATCTCACCCACGCTCCAGCCACGACGGCGTAGCTCCGACGACGATCTCACCCACGACGACGACGTAGCTCGATCTCACCACGCTCCAGCCACTCGATCTCAGCCACGCTCGATCTCGCCAATCTCACCTCGAGGCCACCGTCGATCTCACCATCTTCCCTCTCCTCTCTGTCCGCCTTTCACTCTGCCTCTCTCTGGTTGAGGTTTTTTTTTTTTTTTTGCTGCAATTTGGGTTGATCTGATGGTGGTGGTGGGCTGTGGGCTATGGGCGGTGACAGTGGCAGTGGTGGTGGGCTGTGGGGGTGATGGCCAGTGGTGGTTTTTTTTTTTTTTTCCTGGTGGTTGTGGCGCAACAATTTTTCTGGTTCTGGTTGTAGTTCTGGTTTTCTGGTTTGCAGTGGTGGTTGATGAGGACGATGATGATGGGAAGAGGAATTTAATATATTATTTTAATGTGTAGAAAATATTATTTTAATGTATAAATTGAAGTATAAAACATCTGATAAATGCGATGTTGTAAAATGATGTGGTAAAATAATAAAGTAGGGTTTTAGTGTGGTAAAATGCATAATTTTTGCCACATCTGATAAGGATGCTCTAACATTAATAGCAATGATTAATATTGATGATAAAAAATAAAAAAATAAAAAGCAATGATTTTTTGTTATTGGTTGAAACTTGGAATATTGAACAGCAAGTGCCACTGTAAGCCACTTGTTTAGTAAATGAGCCAAATTCATGACTATAATTAAGTTCGACAATTAAACAAGCTAACTATTAAATAAATTGATGATAAAGACCAAATAATTAAGACTACAATTAGGATAAATAGTCTAATTAACATAAAAAGGAGGGCCTTTAAAATATTATAATATGAAAAAAAATTATATGATGTCAGTCATGCAAATTTCATTCTCCGATTTCTATCAAACAAGAAATATATATGATTACAAATTGAAGGCAATTCTAAATCCATCAGTGAAGCTCTACAAAATCCTTCTTTGGCTTTAAATTTTTTGGATTTTTTTTTTGGGTGGACTTCTATCAAATTAGCTCTTAGTTTCCTCATTATGTTGGGAGTTTGTTCTTGAGCATGCTGTGCACAGCTTTATCTGGTACCAGGACAATGATCTTGTCAAAACCAGTTGCTTTGGCACTGGACAAAGCTTCTCGAATGGCCAATAGTCTTGTAGTGGTTCTTTCTGTAGGCCTAAAACTTCTGCTTCACCAGCCTAAAAGCTTGTTTAATAGAAGTATCACAACATTTTTAGTGGTACAAAAGAATTCTCAGCAACTCATTTCACAACTACATATTTAATCACATCACATCATATCATAGAAATAAAATCTCATTACCTCAGAACTAATATATATATATATATGCCAGCTACAATTCATTTGGGCTGTCAAAGTACAGTAAACAATGCAGTGTCGTCTCTATGGTATTCTTTGTGCGGATGATGAAATGTTTTTCTACTTAACTCAATTGAATTAGTCATTTGCTTGGCGTAAGTTCCAACCATATTGATATTTTTTATTACAATGTTTATGCTTGCTGGTTTCCATGCCAATAGAAATTCTTAACATCTTAACAACGATAAATAGCAAGAGTACAAACGATAGTGCAGTATAGGAGCAAATTTCATTGTTGTACTCAAAGCTAGAGCTTTACAAGTATGCTTTACCGTCCTCTCTGTGGAAGGACTATAATTTATCTTCAATTGTGTATGTACAATTTAAATATCTAAGCAGCAAATGAAACTGAGCTGCCAAGATGGCGTTAGGGTTTAGCAGTTGCGGAAGCTCGTGTGAGTATATGTACATTGCGAATTACTAATGGGGCAAAAGAAAAGCCAATGGTCCACCCTGTGAGTTGAGTTATGACTCATTTGAACATTGAAGATTGAATATCTCAAAAACAGAAGGGGAAAAAAAAAAGTCTCTCTGGGTCTATATAATTAATTTATTTCATTTTTTGGGGAATAAATTTTGGTCCAACTTGTGTTTGTCTGACCAGATTTGGATTTAACAAGTTGTTTAATCTACTCCTTAAGTACTTTCTCTTATTTTATAATAGAAGCATGTTAGTAATAAGAATTAAAAATACAAACCTATAAACTATACTTTCTTTTCCCATGTGATAAGATCATATGCTATAAACTATACTGAATTGACTAGATAACAATACTTGCCACTTTGTTGAGACAACTGGGACAGAACCAAGTTAAAGATTCAGTATGAGAAATGATTCTCAAGGCTGAAAAATATGTGTGGATTGAGAAGACCTTAACTTGATTTGGCCCCCCATTATAGGCAGCCACTACTCATTTGTGCTCAAAGATCATATCAATTATCAAAGTGGGCAGTGTTTGGTGGGGAATTAAGAATTCAAGATTAGCCAAAACAGATCAAAATACTTATCCGTGGCATTAATTAGTGGGGGAAAATGGAATAACTAAGCCAATCAAGAGTCATTCTCACTTCAAAAAAAAAAAAAAAAAAAAAGAAAAGAAAAGGAAATCCTTAATTTTGGCCTATAAATTGAAACATCTTATCACGTACCAATGTAGGTACACCGTACACATGATGATTCTAGTAGCAATGAGGTTTGCAAGGAGATTGAATTCCAAAAGCTCATATTTGCAACATACACCTCGCAAACATAATGGATTATTATTCTGTTTGCTAGATGATAGCATAATTAAGGTGAAAAATAGAACAAATTCTTGCCTGGGTGTTGATACTTGATATGATATGACATAGAACATGGTGCATTTTTTTTTTTTTGGGCCACAAGAAAGTACATATGTCACCTTAAAAGCCCATTTTTGGGAGCTTTTCATACACCAAAGGAACTCTTTTTTTTTTTTTTTTTAATTATAATTATTATTATAAATTGCTGGATGAATAGAATTTAAACTATTAAATGATAATCTAGAATATGTACTCATGTCCTAATTTGATGGGTCCTGCTGTCTAAAAGTTGTGCTAATCCGCAAAGATACTCTACCAGTATCTTCTTCTCTTTTTTAGTAGAATGCATACAAAAATTTGCTAACACAAATTTATCATCTCAAGTTCTTTGGGACACCTTGGCATGGTTGGCTTTGTTGGATTTTTGAAATATCTTATAGTAGAAAGTAAAATAGTCTAGCCAAAGAGACACTAATTTTTTTTTTTCAATTAAAAAAAAAAAAAAAACCCTCAACTCATACCCTAAGCCTCTCTATTTATATATACTTATATATTCAAATTTTGAGCTCAACATTTTTATTAATTTTATTTGAAAGCTAACATTTTTTATTACTTCACTTTATTAAACATAGCATAGCTTTCAGTCAATGTCGATCCACTTTGGTACACTTCAATCCAGTTTAGTCCATTTTGATCCACTTTGGTGCACTTTAGTCCAATTCAGTCTTTTTGGTCCATTTCGATTTTTGGTCCAGTTTGGTCTACTTCAGTCCATTTAAGTCCACTTTGGTCTAATTAGGTCCATTTCGTTCCACTTTGGTCTATTCAATACACTTTAGTCTATTTCAGTGCACTTAAAATTTGGAAGACAGCTTTGGGTTGATAGTATCTGTTAATAAATCCGAATTTATTAAAAAATATATATCACAAACTCACGATTTATATATAATGGAGTCTCCATATCCATACACTGCTGAGACTGCACCATCCCAAACAGATATGTTGACTCTATTCTGTGGAGAAAAAACTATTTGGCCTAATGGGGTTTCTAAGGTTAAATCTGCATCATTTATCCCTGAATATCAGTGGCTGAGCCGTATCATGTGCACCAACCTCTTTCCTATTGCTCACTTGCATACACTCAATGTACCTAGGGCTCAATTGTTGTATGCCCTCATCACTGATGTACCCATTGACATTTGTAGACATATATGTCAAGTGATTATACATGCCTTTGAGTCTAACTCATCACGTACTGTACTTCCCTTCCCTTGTGTCATTACTCAACTTATTAAAGCCAAAAAGGTTCCCATTCGTCCTCAGGACATTCGAGCAAAGCCCTTATCTGCCATTGGGAGTCATACACTTCAACTGAGCTCATCTCACATGAAACGTGCAAGGGAAAGTGATTTTGAATCTGATGATGACCTGGATCGAGAAATTGATGAGATTGCTAATGCTGTTGCTGCTGAGTCCAAACCATCTATATCTGGTGCTCAGACTACTCTAGCAAAGCCCTTATCTAAACGTGCAAGGCAATCTGAATCTGATTTCGACGATGACTTAGATCGAGAGATTGATGATGTTGTTGCTGCTAAGTCCAAAATGTCTACATCTGGTGCTCAAGCTGCTCTGGCAAAGCCCCTATTTGCCACTAGGAGTAGTACACTTCAGCTCAGTTCATCTCATGTAAAACGTTCTAACCAGATTGTCTGTGATTCCGATGATGACTTAGATCGAGATATTGATGAGGTTGCAGATGCTATGGCTGCTGAGTCCAGACCGTCTACATCCGGTGCTGCACAACCTACATTATCTGATATGATGGATATCCTGCAGCAGATTCTACCTTGCTTGCATCAGATTCTACCTCGCCTAAATCGTATTGAACAAGATATTAAAGAGATTAAGGAGCATCAGACTAGAGCTCATTGAGACATCCCTTTCTCATTTAATAACAAAAAGGGGAGTAGGTTTGGCTTTTTGGTTTCAGGGTGTTAGGAGTTGATAATTTAGTGATGTATCTATGTTCTTTGTGAACTTGCAGATTTTTGTACCTTGTGAACTTTGATGTTTAGATATAACCGTCTGTTTTTGTTCTTAAAACAGACTGTACCTTATACTCCTTGCTTCCTGTTGGTTCCAAATATTGCAAATATACATTTCATTTTCTTTCAGACTTTTCTTGATTTGGCCTTAAAATTCCCAAGAATTAATTTTTCTTTTGCCCAACTGCCACTTTTAATTACTTTCATGTAACTTTCAGGGGACCATGCTATAATTTACGAGTAAGCAAGCAAGCAGAGCAATTTTTATCAATGATTGAAATGGTGGTAGGCTATGTAACTTATTTATTTCATTTCATATTGTAGGAAGACAAATTAATCAATCCCTAAATGAATAAAATATTGTACTGTCCCCCAGAGAAAGGCGTTCAAGTTTTTTAAATTCAAAGGGAAAGAAGATTTGAGAGTGCATGTGAATCTAATTAATTTTAGTTCTTTGTTATTCAACTTCCCAAAGACAATCAGAATCCTTACAGCTCTGATATCAGTTATAAATTAATATTGTTTGCCTAAAGACTTTCTGTCTTTAACTGTTAAATAAATAATATTTTCTTTCATTGTGTAAATTCAGTTAGGTGGTCAAGCTTGGCCTTAACCAGATTCAAGCCTTTCATGATCTTGACTATTGGACAGCCCAAGAATGTGAGATCATTTAAAACAGATTTATCTGCATATTTTTAATCCTAGCCAAAATTGGAAGTTGACAAGAGTATTTTAATATCAAGTATTCAAGAATTAAATAAAATCTTGTACTAAAATTAGATGATCTAGGAAGAGAGTTAAGCAGCAAGAAATAAGCGAGAAATTTTTTAAGCCAATGAATAGCTTTAGAATCAGAAGTGAAAATAAATTTGATTCATGTACATGTATATAAGCCGTATGATTTTGTAATTGTTTACAGACAAAAGTACGCCCCTGACAATTTTCGGGCTAGTGGTTGAGGATATTCAGAAGGGAAACTCTAGTTTTGACAATACTCCTAGAAAGGCATTCAAGCACTTCTTCAAGATCTTGAATGTTTAATTCCAACTTCCCAAGCCCAGTCTGCACATTATCAATAAGCAAAGAGAAATCAGATTTGCTTGGCTTGTGACTGATGAGTGATTGCAATGCTGCATCCACCATCTCAAACTCATTTGCATCTGTTTCTTCACGCTCACATGCCACTCTTTGGTGGTGAACTAGCTTGGAAACCAAAGACCAGCTGCTTGACTTTCTTTGCAACTTTGATTTACCAATAAAAGTCAACAGGGATTCAAAGCCAATGAGAGTTGCAGCTTCTAGGTCTTTTAACATGCTAATAATGAGAATATCTTCGGTGTTCTTGTAAATAAACTTAATTTTCATGCTCTTTAAGATCTTCTTCATTGTCTTTTTTACTCCCTTTCTTGAGGCCAAGTATTTCTCAACCTCCCTCGTGATCTCCATTTTATAGCCTTGTCTTCTGCGAAGAGTTGATTGGAGTTCACGTGTGCATACCTTTGTTTGCAACAAGGCATCTCTTGCCATATCACAAACATCCAAGAGCCTGAGTGATCCATCCAAAATCTCATTAACTGATTTCTCACACTGCTCTTGGGCTAATGCTTGTGTGAATGGCAATAGGAGCAACTTATCAACACAATCATGCAAATCTTGAAGGCCATTTAGCTTCTGGCATATAGATGTTGATGATGAAGAGGTTGCTTCAAGATCTCTTGATCTGCTCAATTGGTCATTGAATTCTGAAATGAGAGGGTGTGTTCTAGTGGGTAAGCTGTTTGAGCGAGTGTGTTGATGGGATTTTGAGTTGAAATTAGAGGCAGTCATGTTTTCCTTCAACAAGAAATAGGCCTTGCAGTTGAATGTACAATTTGGTTTAGCAATTTGCAGTGGCCTCCCTTCAATATATATTTTTTGAGGTGAGGGGGACATGAGGAATCTCATCCACCTGGAATATCAATCAGTCATAACATGATTGAGATTGGGATCTGGATCTGGATATAAACACACACTCAGCAATGTTTTTGCAATGTCTCCCTCTCACCAGTTCTCCAACTCATTATATAAACTCTAAAATCACAGTACTATTTTCATATCAGATAATCATATATACAATACATTGCAAAATAATCCATAGAATATTCAAGACATGAGTGGTGTTGACATACGTTGAACCTGCTCTCCAACTCACTATATCAGTAATGTTTTTGCAATGTCTCCTCTAACCAGCTCTTTAACTCACAATCAATTACTTTTAAATTCAAAAATCACAATGGAATCTTCATAAATTTCTTTAAAAATACGTTATAACAAAGGACAAGAAAAAGCAATAGCCATTATATTTAGCCTACATGCCTGCCTTCCAGGCAGACAGTAGTCTGTACCCCTCGTGCACACATGAATATCATTAAATTACCAGTTTCATGCAATGCAAAATCTGGAAAATTTCTTCACTGTATATAGTATTGGTCTTCCTGGTACTATTGCTTCCTGTAGGTTCTTAATTATATACACACGTATCAAATTCTTTCATACTCTATGTTTGTCCTGAATATTATTATGCTTACAAGATTGAGTATGTTATGGTCTGTGTTATTTCTAGTGAAACTATAATTTCCCCCGCATTTAGCGTTTATGTATGTTCCAAGTTGAATTTCAAAAGACCTTCACTTTATCCACATGCTGCAGCTTCTGTCTTCAATCATATGTACATGTATAACTTTACTGTAAACACTAGTATGCTGCTTGCTGATTTAATTGGTTAGTCAATTTGATTGCTATATCATTTTTATGCCATAGGTAGGCAAGATCTGGATATGCGGCATCTCCATTTCTGTTCATAATGTAGAAAATTTTATTTATTGAGCTGATTCATTATAAACATGGGTTGTCCCTACAGTCAGGATTTTTAATTGCATAAGCAGACAAAATTCAATTAAACCATGTGATTCTCAATGATTTTAGATGTGTATTCATCATTTTATTTGAGACAATTGGAATATTGACAGCTCTGATGTCTTGTTGTCCTTTCTGTTTTTATGTTCAACTGCCTAAAGTGGAGGAGCTTGGCCCTTAACCAGATTCAAGCCCTGCATTCTCTAAATGCACAGCATTGTATGTGGAGCAGAAATTGGAACCCATAGGCTGGATTGCTAAAATATTCTAAGGGACCAAATTTAAATGACTCAAACCACCTCCTTCTATTAACTAATTTCACAAGTTCTTATGGATTGAGGTAGTGAGATGATCATTTACTATATTTTTGTTACCAATTTTGAACAGTTGACTTGAAATTTTAGATTTTATGAGGTATTTTGTGAGAATAATATCCTAGAATTTATAAAAATTGAACCATTCATGCGCTTGAATTGAATAGAATTCAATTGTGACATGAGCAAGTATTTGTCAAAGGCAGTGGATTGACTTAGAAGTTGAAGAGCAAATGTGTTTTTCATTCCATGTATTTTTACAAAAAGAGAATGTATATCAACTTGTACAAATTTACAGACAAAAATGGATGCCCATTATTATTTCAGGGTTAGTGGTTGTGGATGTTGAGAAAGGAAACTCGGGTCTTGACTAGACGCCTAGACAAACATTCAAGCACCTCTTCAACATCTTGAATGCTTGACTCCAGCTTCCCCATCGCGTTCTGCACATTCTGAACATGGATGGAGTAATCAGATTTGCTTGTCTTGTGGCTAATGAGAGTTTGTAATGCCAGATCTACCTTCTCAAATTCATTTGCATCTGTTTCTTCACCCTCACATGCTATTCTCTTGGGGTGTACCAGCTTGGAAACTACAAACCAGCTGCTTGATTTCGATTGCAACTTTGGTGCAGCTATGAAGGTCAAGAGTGATTCAAAAACCAAGATACTTACAGCCTCTAGTTCTTTTAACAAGCTAACAATGGCAAGATCTTCATTTTTCTTAGAGTTAAGCTTAGTTTTCATGCCCTTTAAGGCCTTCTGCATTGCCTTTTTTATCACCTTCCTAGAGGCTGAGTATTTTTCAACCTCCCTCGCAAGCTCCATTTTACTGCCCTGTCTTCTGCGCATGGTTGATTGAAGTTCATGAGTGTATTCCTTTGTTTGCAACAATGCATCCCTTGCAATACCACACACATCCAAGAGCCTGAGAGATCCATCCAACAGCTCATTAAACCATTTTTGATTCTGCTCTTGATCTAAGGCTTGTGCAAAAGGCAACAGGAGCAAGTTATCAACACAATCATTCAAATCCTGAAGGCCAATTAGTTTCTGGCTTAATGATGCTGATGATGAAGAGGTTGCTTCAGAACATCTCAATCTGCTCAATTGGTCGTTGAATTCTGAAATGAGCGGGTGTGCTCTGGTGGGAAAGCTGTTAGAGCGAAAATGGTGAAGGGAGGTTTGGTTGACAGGAGAGGCAGCCATGTTTTCCTAAAACAGGAAGACTTCTTGCTGTTGAATGTACAATCTGGTGTAGCAATTTGCTTTGCTTTATTCAGCAGCTTCTCAATATATATGATGGGGTGTGGTGGACAAAAGGAATCACAATATTTTCAAATATCAATGAGTTGTAACATGATTTTGATCTGGATCTAGACACTCTCTCTGCATTGTTTGTGCTGTGTCACCCTCCTGCCAGCTCTCAATTCAATATCCAATTATTTTATGCTCCTTATCTTATAGGAGCATCTTAGCAGAAGATAACACTACATATTGAATTGGAAAATAATCTGTTAAATACGCAACACATTAGCAGTGTTGACACCATCCCTTCTAGCACAACAAAGGGCAAAGCTCGTCTATCCAGTTTGCCTGCTGCCTTCCTGGGAACCAGAAGGCTACAGCACGACACTTAATAAATTACAACTGATGGTCATGGTTATAACTTAGACTTTAATGTATAACTTAGTCTTAAAATTTACCTAATTTCTCAAGTTTGCTCAATATATATATTATCTGTGAGGTTGACATGTGAAATCTCACTGTTAGATATTAATGAGTCCTAACATGATTTTGATTTGGATCTAAATGCTGTGCCTGCCAATGTTTGCTCAATGTCTCCCCGAAACATAATTACCAAAAAATAACCATTATGGATGGATCCGGTTTCAAGTTATATTGGAGTGACTCATGTTATTTTATGGAATGATGAATATAAGATTTTTAAAAAGCTATGAAATGACAAGGAAAATTTAATGGAAAATTCATCAGACAAGACAACATGATTGTAAATAATGTAACACATATTACACAGTCATGGTTATTTTATAGTACATCTGTGAACGAGTAACACAGCCATCTTGTCTCCCAGAAACTCAGGCTGAGCTATTGTTAGAATGGCTAATGCTTATCTTTTATTAGAGAAGTTGGTGCTGATAACACACGTGTGTTGAATATTTGATATATTATTGCACAATATTTTATGTCATGAAGGGAAGTATTCGTGTGATTTTATAAGTTAAATCACACGTGTACACTTGTAAACGCTAGCATGTTCCTCAATGATTTAATTGGTTCTTATATGTGATTGTAACATGATTGTTCTGCCATAGGCAGGCAAGATCTGCATTCATGACTTCTCTATTTCTGTTGATAATGTAGAAAATTTCATTAGGTTGATTCATTAAAAACGTGGGTTGTCCCTCAAAGATAGACATGCAGGATTTTAAATTGCTTAACCATATGAAATTCAAGTAAACCATTAGAGTCAGAGTCTCAATGATTTTAGATGTATTTTAATCAATTTATTTGAGACAAGCAGAATATTGACAGCTCTAGTCTTGTTGTTTTCTTTTCTGTTTTTGTGCTCAGCTTTTTGAGTGGAGGAGCTTGGTCCTTAACCAGATTCAACCCTGCACCACTAAATGCACAACATCATATTTTTATGGGTCCTGTGAACAGATGCCCTTGGGACATTTTTTAAAGAACCATTTTAGGAAAGTTTTGATGCCATAGGAAATATAAAAAGTTGTCAAAAAAGTCAATTGATTTTTTCTTTTCTCACAAAAAGTTTCTAAAAATGGTTAATTAACAAATGCACTTAGGCCAAGCAGAAATTGGAACTCATAGGCAAGATTACTAAAGTCTAGGCCACCAAATTCAAATTTCAAAGGCTCAAACCTCCTCCTCCTTTTAACGTATTTCACAAGTAGTAATGGGTTGAAGTAGTGAGATTATCATTCCCTATATTTTTATTTCCAATATTGTACAGTAGACTTAGAATTTTAAATTTTATGAGGTATTTTGTGAGTCCACTATCCAAGAATTTATTAAAATTGAGCCATTCTTGAAATGAATACTCTTGGAATATATTTCAAGGAAAATTATTGTTACACACACTGTCTTGCACCCAACTGTACAACAAAGGCTAAATCGTGTGTTCAAAACTTGATTTCAACTATGTATCCTGTACACAGCGTGTAACTATCACTGCTCATATTTCAAAAGTAATATTAGCAAATACTTATTTAAGACAATGAATTGAGTTAGAAGTAGAAGACAAAATATGTGTATTTCATTCATGTATTTGTACAAAAAGTGAAGGTTTATAATGCTGTACAAATTTACAGACAAAATTGTCGCCTATGATGATTTCTGGGCTAGTGGTTGAGGATGTTGAGAAAGGAAACTCGGGTCTTGACGACACACCTAGAAAAACCTTCAAGCACCTCTTCAACATCTTCAATGCTCGACTCCAACTTCCTCATCCAGTTCTGCACATTCTGAACGTGGATGGAGTAATTGGATTTGCTAGTCTTGTGACTAATGAGAGACTGCAATGCCACATCTACCTTGTCAAATTCATTTGCATCTGTTTCTTCACCCTCACATACTATTTTTTTTGGGTGCACCAATTTGGAAACCACAAACCAGCCGCTTGATTTTGATTGCAACTTTGTTCCAGCTATGAAGTTCAAGAGTGATTCAAAGACCATGACAGTAACAACTTCTAGCTCTTTTAATATGCTAACCATGGCTAGATCTTTATTTTTCTTAGAGTACAACTTAGTTTGCATGCTCTTTAAGGCCTTCTGTGTTGCCTTTTTTACCACCTTCCTAGAGGCCAAGTATTTTTCAATCTCCCTTGTAAGCTCCATTTTACTGCCATGTCTTCTGCGCAAGGTTGATTGAAATTCACGTGTGCATTCCTTCGTTTGCAACAATGCATCCCTTGCAAATTCACACACATCTAAGAGCCTGAGAGATCCATCCAACAGCTCGATAAGATGCTATTCTTTGGCTAAGTCTTGTGTGCAAGGCAACAGGAGCAAGTTATCAACACAGTCATGCAAATCTTGAAGGCCAATGAGTTTCTGGAATAAAGATGTTGATGATGAAGAGGTTGTTTCAGAACCACTCAATCTGCTCAACTGGTCATTGAATTCTGAAATGAGTGGGTGTGCTCTAGTGGGAAAGCTGTTGGATCGAAAATGGTGATGGCAGGTTTCATTGACAGGAGAGGCAGTCATTTTTACCTAAAACAAGAAAGACGTCTTGCTGTGTTGAATGTACAATTTTGTGTATCAATTTGCTTTGCGTTAGTTAGCATCTTCTCAATATATATGATGGGGTGAGGTGGACGGAATCTCAATATTTTCAAATATCAATGAGTTGTAACATTATTTTGATATGGATTTAGACACTCTTTCAGCTTTGTCTATGCAGTGTCTCCCTCTTGCCAGCTCCCCAACTGAATATCTTAATATTTGCAGAAGATAACACTACATATTAGAAGCATTGAACCTTCTCTCCAACTCACTATTGCAGCAATGTTTTTCCAATGTCTACTCTCACCAGCTCTCCAACTCATATTCAATCACATTTAAATTCAAAAATCAGAAGAGAATCTTCTTAAATTTATTTAGATTATACGATATAACAAATGACAAGAAAAGGCAATAGCCATTATATCCAGCCTACATGCCTGCCTTTCAGGCAGATAGTCTGTACCCCTCGTGCACACATAAATATCATTAAATTATTAGTTTCATGCAATGAAAAATAATGTTTATTACAATCAGGCAGTAATTCCTAAAATCTGGAAAATTTTCTTCAGTGTGTAAAGTGTTGGTCATCCTGGTACTACTTGCTTCCTGTAGATTTTTAATTATAAATATGTGTATCGAATTCTTCCATACTCTTTGTTCGGCCTGAAAATTATCATGTTTACAAGATAAGAGTATGTCATGGTCTCTGTTATTTCTAATGAAACTATAATTCACCCATATTTAGTGGCAATGTTTAGTATTTAGTATGTCTTTACCATGTTGGAGCTTCTACAGACCTTCACTTTGTCCACATGCAGCAACAGCTGTCTAAAATCACACGTACAGCTTATAATTTATTTACATCATGTTTGTGCCATAGGCAGGCAAGATTTGCATATGCGACTTCTCCATTTCTGATCATAATGTAGACAATTTTATTGGCTGATTCATTAAAAACATGGGTTGTCCCTACAGTCAGGATTTTCAATTGCTTAAGCACAGAAATTCAAGTAGACCATGAGTCACAATTATTCTAGATGTGTATTAATCAATTTATTTAAGACAATCAAAATATTGACAGCTAGGATTTCATGTTTTCCTCTTCTGTTTTTATGTTCAATTCCTTGAGCTAAAACAATCTAAGGCACCAAATTTAAAATTCAATGACTCAAATTCTTTAACTAATTTCACAAGTTCTATGTATTCAGCTAGTGAGATGACCAATTACTATATTTTTATGACCAAATTTTGTAAAGTTGACTTCAGATTTTAAATTTTACGAGGTAATTTGTGAGACTGATATCCTAGAATTAATAAAGATTGAACTGTTCTTGAACTAGAAATTAATACTCTTGGAATATAATTCAATAGTGACATGGGAAAATATTTGATGGAGGCAGTGAATCTATATATATCTAAAAGCTGAAGCGTAGCATTTATTGTTGCTACGCTCCAGTTGAGCCACATCAGCATCCACGTCATTATCCTATTTCTTTCAAATTTTTTTATTATTATATTTTTAATATTTACACTTTGTCTAACCTTTCTTCTTCTCCTTTACCTTTTCATCTCCCCACTACCTCCTACTTTAATATCACTCATCATATTTCCTTTCATCTTCCATTATTTCGTCTCTTCTTATTTACCCTCTTTTGTTATAAATATGTTATTCTCTCTTTCATTTTTGCATAGTTTTCTCTCACAAAAAAAGGTTAACTCTCTCTCTCTCTCTCTCAACTTTTTGGTTGATTTTGTAATTTTCTTGCATCTTTGCTTTCGGTTGATAAATTTTTGTATTATTTAGAATTCTATTTTTGATTGATGCAATATAATTCTGTATTTTAAGTTGTTTTGTTCTTTTTTATTTTTGATTTACTTTAGTCAATTATTTTTTTTAAATATTCATAATACATTAAACCCGGCTTGTGGAATATGCCAGCAAGATGACGAAACCGTGGCCCACGCTCTATGGGGCTATCCATTGGCTAGAAATGTATGGGCGCTGGTAAAGGGTAAGATGCAAAAACGTATCTCTAAAGTGGAGGACTTTTATATCCCGGTGAGAGAACTGATGGTGGTCCATACAACAAAAGAATTGGAGGTATGGGCTACATTATCTTGGTCCATCTGGAATGCACGCAACAGGTACCTGTTTGCCAAAAAACAATCTAAACCTTTGGACATTTTGCAAGAGTGTTGTCACTTTTGCAGGAATACCAGAGCCTATGTTAATAGAGGAATACAAAGTGGGGTTGCAAAAAGTATATTTGTAAACTAAGCTTCCACACATGCCCATGCTGGGTATTTTGATTGGATTGGCTATACATGCTTAGCCAACATCCAAATGATGTGATGTAACACAATACTATTGTTTCAATAAAATTCTATCTCTTACTGTCAATAAAAACTTAGTGGACTATTCAATTGCCATTGGGATTCTGTTTTCTCGGAAGGCCAAGACATTATACCTGTTGCAGAAGTCAGTGACTTTGTCCTAAAGTAATTACATTTAACATTATAAAGTAAATAGAAAAATTTTAAAGTATTCTAATGTAATGCTAAATGTTTCAGTAACCTCTAATATCTTCTGGGTTGCCTAAAGGGTCAATTTACTAATTGCCAGGGAAAAAAAAAATAGCGTTAATGAATGTTTTAAATATTTATGTCAACGAACACCAAAGAAATCTGGTGCTAGGGGCTGAGTCGCGTTTTTCTTTGCAGAAGCTTCCCAAATTAAAAATTCCATAATACACAAGTTTGGTTTGGATTGGGTGGAGCTGGCCCAAAACAGATTTGGGTTTTGGGCTTCACAAATGAGGTTTAATTTTTAACAGCATTTTCTTTGTTATCCCAAAAGTTGTTTTTTTTTTTTTTTGAGAAGATTATCCCAAAAGTTTAGATTTGGACTATTTTTTGCTTGGATAAAAAGAAGCTAAAGGAAAATCTTAGGGTAACAAGTTAAAATTGGGCCACATTTGAGTCCATGTTTTTTTTTTCCCCAATTTTTCTATAATTTTTTTTAATATTTACATTTTGTCCAACATTTCTCCCTCTCTTACATTTTCATCTCCCCACTACCCCTTACTTTAATATCACTTTTCATCTTTCTCTTCATATTTCCTTATTTTGTCTCTTCTTAGTCTCACCATTTTAGTATAAATTTGTTATTCTCTCTTCCATTCTTTGTATATTTCAATATTATTAATAATTTGATTATAAGAGACTTTTGATAGTTCATATATATTGTCTTTTGATCTTTCAAGTAATGTGGCAATTGAACAGGTATTGTAGTGTGAAAGACTATTTGTCTTGGGCTTTATTCATGAGAACATTAAACGTCAGCTATAATTGAAATACATATTAAATGTTATAAGGCTTGGGCTTTATAGTGGAGGGTATATGAAAAGTTTTTATTCGCTTAATAGGCAATGAAAAATTATTGGTTATAACTAGAGCAATCAGTAGTCCATAAAGCACACACAACACTATAAATTAAAATCCTAAACAACTTAAAAATTACAAACTAAAAAAATCATACAACTACACAATCACAAAATGAGCATAAAACATGATCACAAATATTTTGTACAAGATCAAATTACAAGGGGAAAAGAAATCCTTCTTCAAGCCAACATGGAAGGGGACGAAATGCAAAATATGTACTAACAATTGCACTGTTATGTGAATCAAATGATGAGGGAATACAATAACTATTATCGATTCTAAATCAATCAGATAGAAAACAACTACTCCAAGACTATCGACAAATCCTTCAACATACAACTTTTAGAACAACCACATTTTGCATCCCAAAAAACCAAGCATGCAAAAATATTGGAGTGGATCATTGGAATTGTGAATGTCCTTACCCTTATGAAAACAAGGAATTACATGTAACATGCAAAATATGTTCAATTGACTTGAAAATGTATACATTAGTCAACTGAGTATGGTAAAATTAATATTTCAAAAAAAATCAATTCTACTATAAATTATCATCATTTTGTTCCAAATAGTAATCTCGAATAAAAAAAATATAGTTCCATTAGCAAAAACTCCTATCAGCATGAATCCTACTATATATTGGTGATATGTATATAACACAGTTTGAGTCATAATAACATGACAAATATTAATAATAATAATAAAAAACCTAAAAAAATTATCACGCGCAACGCGCGGGGTTGCGGCTAGTTATTATAATAATAAAAGCCTCTAGAAACTAAAGTGAGATGCAAGTTTGCAAACATCCAATTAAGCTATGCCACATATGTAAAAGGAGGCTTATTAAATAGGGTGTAGGGTGGTCCACTCCAGATTCAAGGACTCAAGGCACAATAGCCCCACTCAATCCCAGCTTCTAAAAATAAAATCACAAAGACGAGTTTCAGCAAAACTAGCACAGAACATCGAAGTAGCAACATGACCAATATTATTAAAAATACCGGTAATCCTTATTATTCAGAAATATATAATACACTCAATCCTATCACAACTAGGCCTGTCACACTCAGACATTATCATAGGAAAAACAAGCAAGGCACTTGCATTTCTCTAGCGTATCTCTCTTCCTCCACTTGCATTTCTAACAGGTCTCAATCTCACTCATCCCCACCCCTTCGATCTCGTTTCTCTGCTCTCTGTTTCTCCTCTAACCCTGGTAATATACCCTTTTCCCTAATACTCAAATAACGCACACATATATAACTGTGTGGGTTTTAATTTTGAGTTATTTCATATGGGTTTTTAGTTGTTTTTAAGATTGTTTTGTATATATCTTGGATTTATGCTGCTAAAGCTGGTGTCTTGGGATGATGGTCATTGTGGAAATTTTCATGTAGCTGAGATGAGGTTTTGGTTTTCTTGATCTGTGAATCTTACAGGAAAATAGTACTGGCTTGATCTTTAAAGGTTTGATATTGTGTAAGGGAATTTTTATTGTGGATTGAAATTAGTGATTTTTGTACATTTTCATTTGGGATTTCTTATCTGACCATAAAATTCTTGACCATTCCTATTATATATGTGCCCTTTAATGCTCATTTATTCAATAGCAGTAAATCTTGCATATTAAATTATGCTTGTTATGTGCTTCTGGTCTCGTTCTTCATGCTTAAGAAAGCGTGGCTTTTAATTATGTGGAATTTAAATTAACCCCACAAAAAAAAGAAGGTATTGTTGGTGGGGATTTATTGGAAATGATGCAAAGAGAACACCTTTGAGGCGTTATTTTAAGATTTTATCAATTCATTCAAAAAAAATTGTGGACCTATGGATTCCATGAACTTTGGAATTTATCAAGAAAAAATAAAAACATTTTAATTTGGAATGATTATCAAACATGTGAAATTTTTACAGATGTATAAGTATGCGTTTGAATTGAAATAAAAAAATTAAAATTATTTCACTATTTAACTTATTTTTGCTACTATTCATGGCCCCATTGTACTTTTTTGCACTATTTATGGGTCCTATTGTACTATTTCAACTAATTTTTACCTTTATTTACAGTTACAGTATTTTCAGCAATAATTTTTTAGTTTCAGCAAAATAAGTGGTATCCAAACACACCCTAAGTGCTTCCTAAAAGGCAACAATGTAGAAATTTGTAGCACATTGGTCCAGCCTGATACATCATCACAATGTTGCTAATTGAGTTTGTTTCTAAAATTTTAACCCTATAACTGTTAGCATTAATTTGACAGCCAATCCGGCATTTCTTGTGGATTGTTTTTGTTCTTAGAGTTGATGCTCATGGACATAGCTCTGAATATTATACACGTTTGATCACTTGCTTTAATTATACTTTCAGCTTTCTTCAGTGGACTAAATCTTCAGGTCCATGCTTTTAAAAGAAACCAAATTCTTGTAGCTCCTCTGTTCATTGTATATTTATCTTTTATCCCATTAGTTTAGTGATGGAACTTATTGACTGTGATCAGTTGAGGACATTATTTCTCCACAGTGTTGCATGGTTTTATATTAACCATGATTGCAAACCAGAAATGACAAATATTTTTCCTACTTAAGACCATTTAGTTCTACGAATACATCTCTCCGAAGCTTTGCTTACAAAATTTTCATCTTATGATGGTTCTCAAGAGTTTGGTTAATAATTCACTGTCAGTATCCAATGACTAGCTGTAATCTATTGATGATTTACAAGATAGTCTGTTAGATCAATGAGCTGGATTTACCTCTGAAACTTCCTAGAAGAACATAGCATTTTAATGAAGTTTTCTCAGCTTCAATCATCATTCTCCATGATAAGTCTGCTGGGTTGTCATGAAGACTAAAAACCTGCATATCGTTATTTATTAGAGATTTGCTTGAGACCCTTTTGCAATAGTGGAGCATTGGGAGCAATAATGTTTCTTTGTTATATAGTGGTTGTTTTCATATAGTCCAAAGACTCCAAACAGCTCTAGTGGTGGATCCTCTCACTGGTCATGGCCATACAATAAGCAAGTGATTGCTGAGTTAGTTGTTTCTCTTCTTGAACACACACTTTTTTGTTATATCTAGTCTATAAATACTAAAATGCATACATACATGTATTATATTTATGATTTTGACCCGATGCTATCTTGAAATCCTTATTTTACTTGAAATGTTACAAGCAAATTGTTTTGTGCTCATGTATTTCCAGTTTCTTACTTAAAAGCGATTGTCTTCAGTTGCAGATATGGATGGTGGTGCAGGCCCAAGTTTGTTTCCATTGCACAGATGCAAAACTCTTCACCTGGTTGGTATCCAAATTTGTTTTCAAATTAGTTTCCAAGTCCATCATGGATTTGAAGCTTCTATACATTTTGTCTGAAGGACATTCAAGATTGCCTTCTTTCTTGGCTTTTGCTCGCAACTCAAGGCATTGTGGTCTTTTAAAACCATACATCCAGGTGAGGCATGCACAAGGGATCCACAATGTAGAGGGAGATAAGAACTACAAGGCATACTTGTCTCCAGAATACTTTGATGCACACCTTACACCACTAGGCTGGCAACAGGTATAAAGCAAGTCATTAATCGTTTATCCAAATTTTATAAAAATAGCTGTACCAAATTTTTGTCTTGTTTGAAATAATGTAATACCCCCATGAGAATAATATTGCATTAGTATTCTGGCTAATATTACAGGTTGATAATCTGCGAAAGCATGTTCATGCCAGTGGGCTTTCCAAGCGGGTTGATTTAGTTATTACATCCCCATTGATAAGGTATTGACATCAGCATTTTGTACACATATTGGATCTTGATAAGCTTTTGCTGCTATATTTTCCGCGTCTGTGTACTGTATCAATTAAAAAAAAAAAATTTGCCACTTCTATGATACTTTTCTGATTAGTGTGGACAGAATTATTTTATTTGAAATGATGTCTAGTGATTTTATCTGAAGCTAAAAAGTAGATTTTTTTTTTTTTTTTTTTTTT
>NW_027070141.1:0-14079 GCF_002906115.3 Quercus suber
TGAGTTCAACTAGACTGGTTTGTGTTAGATCAGGTTTAGGTCATAAGCAGATGTCCTAAACAAGTTATGAAACCTATTAACCTAACTTGATCTTTTACGGGCAGAATCAACTTAGTATGACCAATATTTTTTTACATGAAAAAAATGATAATATAAAATAAAATAAAAAACTTAACCATATTATCTTTGTCTTCCTTTTAATACAAAAGAACAAATAAACAAAAATATTTAAAAATAAATTTTAAATAATAAATAAAATTTTAAATTTACACAATCCAAATAATACGTTAAATACTTAAGGTTATACGGTCCTAATTTGTTCGCTAATCTTATCACCACCACAAAAAGAACATAATAGAAAAATTAGATGTGGACCATATTGCATTATCAACCTCGTCAAGTGCATATGTTGTATGCAAATTATAAATAAAGTCAAAATACCTACAAAGATGCAAAATATGTAGTGTGCGTTTGGCCTTAGCTTATTTGACTTTTTATTGATTTTTTTTTGGGTTGAAAGTAAGTTAAACTATATTTGTACTTTAAAAAAGTAAGAAAAAGTAAGATTTTAAAAAATTGTACTTTAGCAAAAATAATAATAATAATAAAGTAAAAGCTCATCTCAAAAATTGGACACAAACCGACAAATAAATTTTTTTTTTAAACTACATGCTAGGTAAAAAATTAAATAATTAATAGGATCAAATTGCATCTCTATCAACTCAATTGCAATATTAGATCCAACAATGTAAATATTCATATTTGAGAATTACACCTCAAGTTGGCTAGTTATTTTGTCAAAATTTTCAACTACAAATTTTAATATAATATTAGAATACAATGAAAATGAGCTAATAAATAACTAAAATTTTGTAACTATAGCTATTTTATCACATAATCTAGAAATGTAGATTACTCTGCTATTAAAAAATAATCCCTCAAAATGAGAAGTTCGTGAATCAACTTGTATGGTTTACATTAGTTCAGGTCCGAGTTAATCCCTTTTTTTTTTCGGGTCCAAAAATTTATGACTCATACCCGTATTTTTCTTTCGAGTAAATTAATAGATTTTACTTCAATTTTGCCAATAAATTTTAGTAGAGCATTCATTTTAAATATTATATTATAAAGAAATTTAAATAAATATATAATAAGTTATAATTGGTGCAATGCTAAAATAGGAGAGAAGATATATATATATATATTGAGAAGAAAGGAGAGAAGATTTGTATTCAATCATAAATTATTCATTACAAGCTATGTATTTTTTTTTTTTCCCATACTGTATTCTCAAAACTTTTAACCAAAGACTAATTATTGTTCATGACAGGTGGACCCTAGAAGTATAAATCATTGGCCGAGGAAGTTTTTTCAAAGCACAGGTACCCGAACTCAAATTGGGGAGCACACCTAATCAAACTTGGGACAAGCGCGCACTTTGAGACCAAGTGTCCAACCACTTGGTCAACTCACCTGGGTTTATTACAAGCTATGTATTATGGGCCAAATTGGCCATTTACCACTTTTCGTGAAAATTATTAGCAACATACCACTGTTTGCCAAATAAGTAGAAATATACCACTTTTTGAAAACTCAAGTTCATGAAACCCGAGTTTGCTATGTAAATTGAGTTTTAAACACTTGAGTTTCATAAAAAACTTGTGCTGACGTGGATTTTTTTATTGGAAAAATGTCACATGGGACTCAAGCTTGGTAAACTCAAGTTCCATGCAACACAATACTCGAGTTTTCCAAGCTCAACTTCTTTGTAAATACAAAACTCAAGCATAATGCTCTTTTTTTTTTTCTTCTATGGTACTCAAGCTTACCAAACTCAAGTTTCTTGTAATATGGAACTCAAGTTTGTTAAGCTCGAGTTCCCTATACTTTTTTTTTTTTTTTCAATAATCAACAAATAAACATAACCATAAAAATAAGTATTTTTTTTATTTTATTTTAACGCACAAACATATGTTTTTATTTATTTAAATAGAAGCATTGTAAAATATAGAAATTTTAATTTTAAAATATTAATTTTTAGCCACTCATACCCCTTGTTCATTCATTTTTAACACACTCATCAATTTCTGACTTCTCGGAAGCATTATAGTCAAATTGGTTAAAATATTGAGGGTTACAATGAGAAATTAGAACATATAAAAGAAAAATCTCGCTCCATTTTTAGCCATGGGCACACCGAAAGAAGTTTAAACTACATATTGTTACTTTATCAATCTTGTTCCGAATTAATGTATGCTCAAATGATTGATAAGTATTGCAGAAAGAGTGGACCACTCGGATATAAAGAAGAAGTTACGTCTTAATGATTAGATCCGGGACCTTGTGTATGGAGGTAATGGAGCGGCTAAAGATCCTTCACAAGGAAAACTTGGCCCCAACTAGGAAGGGCCTTACAAAATCTCGTCATGGCAGAAGAAGGGGACCTACCACCTCGAAACCATAGACGGACAGAAGCTACAACACCCATGGAACACAGAGCATCTTCGAAAATACTACCAGTAGAGACGGTGTGAAGATATCAAGAACACTAGCATTCCCCGTTTTTCCAGTTTTTCATTTTCCTAGTTTTTTTTAATTTTTCAGTTCTTTCTATGAGCACTTCTTTTTCTTTAGCCCAAGGGGGCAGGTATTTTGACTTATTACAAACATATGGTTTCTCTTTAATTAATTAGAGAAATATTCAGGCTCGACTATGTTGTTAACTATGAACGGAGAAATAACGTCCCCAAGCTGGACGGATCATCCAAAAGGATGGTAACTCTTAAGTCCAGATAACGGACGGACAAAAAATAACGTCCACAAAGCTGAACGGATCATCCTAAAAGGATGGTAACTCCTAAAGTCCAGACAAGGGACGAGCCAAAAATAATGTCCACAAGCTAGACGGATCATCCTAAAAGTATGGTAACTCCTAAAGTCCAGACAATGGACGGGCCATAAATAAACGTCCACAAAGCTGGACGGATCATCCTAGAAGGATGGCAACTCCTAAAGTCCAGATAATGGATGGCCCAAAATAACGTCCACAAGCTGGACGGATCATTCTAAAAGGATGGTAACTCCTAAATTCCAGACAATGGACAGGCCAAAAATAAACATCCACAAAGCTGGACGGATCATCCTAAAAAGATAGTAAACTCTTTAAGTCCAGATAGGGGACAGACCAGAAATAACGTCCACAAACTGGACGGATCATCCTGAGAGGATGACAACTCGTAGTCCAAAAGATGGACGGATCATCCTAAAAAGGTGATAAACTCTTAAGTACAACGATGGACGGATAAGAAGCAAAGTTCCACAAAACTGAACGGATCATCCTTAAAGGATGATAACTCTTAAAATCAAAGGGACTAGAAAAGGCTAAACCCACGTACTAAACGGACCATTCTAAACGAATGGTAATTCTAAAAGTCCAAGAACGGACAAATCATCTTAAGGGGCGACGACCCTTGGATAAACGGTTAATGGATGGCTAAGTGATTCCGCAAGACTGGACGGATTGTCCTCAAAAAGAAGAAAGAACGGACGAAGCGCATAAACAGAACGAAGTTCATCTGATAATGTGAAATGTACTTTAAAATAAAACATATGCATTTCACAAAAATAAAACAAAGGTCAACGAACCTTGCAGAATTAACAAACATACTGAACGGGCTATGTTCATAAAACTCCAAAAACATGACGGCATTAAAATTGTTCTACAATTATACAAAAAAAAAAAAAAAGATTAATTAATAACTAAAGCTAAGTTATCACAATCATCTGCTGTAGTCTTTCTCTCTTTAACAGGACGGTCCCGAGCATCCTTAGCCTAGCTGTCCGCAATGGTTTAATCTACGGGAGCTTCACAGACAGGACGTTCTCGTCAAAATGAACGTCTGTATCTTCGGACTGAACGGGTTGAACAAGTGATGGCTCGGGGTAGTGATGGCGACGACGGACAGGTCTATCTCCGGGTGTAATGCCTTCGCCTGACGGAGGGCATCATCAAAACCGTCATTGTAAACTAGACTCAATTCCGCAATCAGGGCGTCGGAGTCACGATACTCGCGTATCACAACCTCCTTCGCCTGACAGACCTCATCGTCTTTCTCCACCAAGGCCTTCTTAGACGGCCGTCAGCTGGATACATTCGTCCCGGGCCATCTCGGCCATCTTAAGTTTTTTCTCCTGGACGACCTTCCAGGCCTTGAGATCAAGCAGCTCTTCCTCCAGCGCCTTGGCTTTCTCACGAACCCGGCCAATGGTCGTCTCATGGTTGAGACACTGTCCCATCATGCCCTTCATCATGATCATAGCCTGAAGGACAACAAAATGCATAAGTAAAATATCAAGGGCAGCAAGGGGTGAACGGATTGACCATATGACAACGGAGGAATTACCTGTGCAATATTGAAAAGGCCCGTCTCTTCCTATCGCCTTCGTCGAGTGGTTCCCCAAATCCTCGTATCGTGGTAGTAATAATGGACGACAACCTCTCGAGGGCATACTTGGAGTCCTTACGAAATAGGACGGGTGGCTTCTTCTGGCTACCAGACGAACCCGTCATTAGGCCCTTACCAGCACCGTGCTTGACCGGAGTGACCGACTTATTCCCCCAGCCATCAAGCCAACGACTGGCTCCAGGGGATCTTGGGCTGTTTGGACGCACGGTCACCCTTCGCGGGCAGTTTCCTCTTAAGACTTTGCTTGCTGGAGCATGTCCCCATAGGGTCCGTTCCAGCCTCTTGTTTTTTGCAGCCTGAAGTCTTATAGCTGCTCGCCTTTTAGCATCCTCCATCTCTAAAAGAGGTAGACGGATTAGAAATAATAATAATGATAATAAAAATAGATAAGAGGGGCACGGACTTACGTAGACGGGTCTGCTTCTCGTACTTTAGTGCCGCCGGGGTTGGTCGGGCCCGTCGCAATACCAATGAATGGTGTTGAGGTTGACGAGCTTAGCCCAGGTTCGTTCCTCGGGCTTTGTCTTTGCAAAAATTTTCTCAAGGAAGCTGAATTCCTCGAGAGTAATCTGGGGACGCCGTCGAACTCGTCAAAGAGGACGGACATTAAAAACGCAATAAAAATTAAATAAACTACACGGAGTCATTTCTATACGACGGCCATACCAGATGGGTTTAAAACGCCCTCAAACTGTGTCGATGGGCATGAAGTCCGTCTCCCTGGATGACACATCCAACTATCTCCTTCGACGAAAAAATAGCGGCTCTTCTAGTCTCTATTTGAGTCTGGGGTTCAAATATAACTTTCAAGGCGAGCTCCTAGGGACAAAGTTATACATGCCCCTCGACTTATCTATCTCATCCGGACGGTAGCAGTGGAGGAACTCCTTTATCGTAAGCCTTCTCTACCGTCCGACATAGCTCTAAGAACCTCCATCGCTATGAAAACCCTCCAGGCATTAGGAGACACTTGGCTGATGGATATACCTAGGTATTTTAGGAGTTCGCGATGCAACGAATTTAGTGGAAATCTTAGGCGGCCTTGAGCACTTGTTCGTACACCCCTACTCCGTCAACTCCTTCATAATAACATTTTTCTGACACATAGGGTAGACGGAGTGGGATATGGTCTGGGATCTGGTAACGGGCCCTAAGGGTATTAAAATGAGCTTCTTTGATAGTGGATGTGAAGGCGTGTACCGTCCACTCTGGAAGTATGATGAACTCCCTAAGTCCATCAACTCCACGACGGATCTAACTATCGGCTCTTCGTCGTCAGCTGAACCTTTTTGTATTTCGATCATCTCCAGGCCCTCATTTGTTGAGGACGAGGAGGATAAGGACGGACTACTCTCTTCGCTCGGGGCGTCGTGGTCTTTGGGACCTGACAGGTATACCTCTTCGTAGTCCGCCCAGTCACAGATGACCGACTGATTACTCAATGCACTAGACATGGCTTACATGTAATGACAAAACTAAGACTCTGACGGGTTTCGGAAAGAACAACGGGCGTATAAAGTCTAAAAAAAAAAAAAAAAAAAAAAAGAGAAAAAAAGAATGAAAATTAAAAGAGGACGGATAGGAGACTACTTACCAAAAGTTCGGAGTGAGCAAGATGTTGCAGACGACGGGTACAAGAGTGAACGGACTATTCTTTGACAGGTATGACGGACTCGCTCTAACAATTTTCTCCAGTAACAAGTGGAAAAATGAGGGGCAGAGGGGTCGATATTTATAAAGGGTATGCACGGAAGACGAAGCGACACCTCGTTCCAAAACAACGACCATTGACAGGATGACACTTGGCACGGCTCATAAATTTGTTACTACTAATCTGACAATGTACGGAGGTAAGTTTACGGATTTAGGTGTCATGAAAACATGATCGAGGTTTTAAAACCGTCACCCTATGGGTCCGTTCTCTTATCTATGACGGACCCATCGGGTGAGGGGGCAACTGAAAGTGAGAAAATACGGGCTAGGATGCCTAGAGTGAATGGACGGGCTAACTATAGTCCGCGAGCCAAAAAAGAGGCGAGCCTGTTATTCATATGAGGCCTTACATGGACGGACCTGAGATGGGAGGAGGGAAGAGAGATGGGCTGATCAACCATGGGCCTGTTGGACCTCTTAATGGGAATACTTTGGCCCATTCTTGAAAAGCCCTAAACAGAGTTCTTGCGCAACCTGGATTCCAGAATTTTCATATATTGGTGAAGATCTTCCCTATAAGGAGAAGATCTGTCCACCACGTTTCAGACTCTAAAAAAGATGATTTCTACAAGAAAAGGACTTGGATTCCAAGCGAAAGAGGGAAAACTTTTGACTACTATAAAAGCCCAAATACTCTCACCAATAAAGGTACGCATTATTTACCCTCTCTAGCACTCTACAGTTGTGAGAATATTTCTGACTTAACCTTCGGAGGGCATTTGGCCGGCACTACACCGGTGCTCTTTGATAGGTTTTCTCCTTTGTATTGTGTAGGTTCACGTTCGAGCGCGAAGGTATCGTGTGGCTCACTAGTGAATTTCTCAGCCTCATCACATTTGAACAACATTTTGGCACAAAAGTTCCCACAACTTAGGGCGACAAAATAGCTTGAGTTTTTCCAAATTGTGTATTTAACAGGAAAAGAAAATCCATAGATGGGGCCTACATTGAGATCCTGAAAAAAAGAAACATCACAATAGTACCCATTTTACATTTTTTTTATATGAATTCCAAAAATTCACTAATTTTCTACATCAATTATTAGATACTTGAGAGCTCAATTTGAATTAACCACTATCATAACTCGCACTGAGGTTCTTTACACGACTATGAGGGCCAGCAAACTAGGAAATAAAAAATGTGAGTGGACATCTGGCTGCAAAGCGAACTATCTCATCATTTTGAGACGTAAAGATATTAATATAATGCTAGGTGGGAATGAGTTGAAATGTGTCTCAAAGTAACAAATTAATAAATTTAGTGAATGAAAAGCAGGTCATAGTCAAGATAGATTCTTAACATCAAAACAACCACTGATTCAGAATAAACATTATCTTATTATTGACATATGTCATTGAAAAATTAAATAATTAAGCAAATAAAGTTTGACATGTAGTACATAATTTGACCTGTCATAAGTGCAATATCTTGCAAGAGAGCTTTCTTTCCTTCTGAAAATTCTGGACATTTGACAACAGCAACATTTAGTAAACCTTGCATTTTGTTCACTACTAGTGTTTCCAGTACTTGCCTGGAGATATCCTCTGCAATGATTAGCAGTGGGGCACTCAGTTGAGTAATCTTTTCTAGTAAAGGAACAATTTCTTTGACAGTTGAAATCTTCTGATCAGTTACTTGGACTTTGGCATTTTCAAACTCCACTATAGATTTGTCATGGTTTGTAATGAAATGGGGTGACATGTAACCCTTGTCAATCTGTCCAGAAATATCTAATAGAATTAAAAGAAAGGGAATAGAGGGGAAAAAAACTAGGAATCAGAGACAAAGGGAAAAAATGCAAAAAGACCCCTCCAACTTTAGGTCAAAAATAAACATACCTCTGATGTTCTAATATCAAGTTTTAACTGCAGAAGTTTGGGAAACTGCCAAATTGTTCCTTCCGTCTTTCTTCCGATGGGTCAATGGAAGGAAAATGTTGTCAAGTGCTTCACACATTATTCTTCTTAAAGTAAAATTTATTATAAAAAAACATTTTATTTTTTATTTGATATTTATTTTCTTTTTCTTTTCTACCTTATCTTCTTCTGCTTCTTCCTCTCTCACTCCAGCCAACACACAACCACACCACCATCTCCAGCAGCCAAGACCCACCACAATTTGCCACTACAAAAACTGGCACACAAGGGCAAATTTTTGACAAAAAATAGGAGGGATTTGGATTAGAAAAAAAGTGGTGGCCAAAGGGTGGTGTTTTGTGGTTGTGGAGGTGGCAAATCCAAGGCTGTAGGTGTCAGATCTAAGCCAGAGGTAGTGGTTTAAGGCTTGTTGTGAAAGTTTGGAGTTGTGTTAGGCCTTGGCGTTGATGGTGGCCAAAGGGTGGCGTGAGTTATATGCACCTAGTCCTTGTTTAGTTTATGATACATTCTGTTGCTAAGAAAATGTAGAAATGAAAAATAAATACTAATTAACAGGATTAAAATTAGTAGTATCTACTTGTCAGCTGAGGAATGAATACAACAATTTTTCAATTGCATCTATTTGTGTCATGACTGCACAGAATTGGGAGCTTTTTGAACTGAGTACAATCTTTTATGAGCTTTATTTATATGTGCCTTAAGAATGAATGAACTTTCAATAGATTGATACTATAACTTCAATGCTGGTTTTCTTTAGTCCGTTTATTTTCAAAAAAAAAAAAAAAAAAAAAAAAAAAAAAATCAATATATATATATATATATTTTTTGATAAAAAAAAATAAAAAATAAAACAGTGGGGTAATTAGTTCATTGCTGGTTTATAAAGTTTATTTTCATTCTAAAATTATGGTTCAATTCAAATTACATTCTGACCCGTTTTCTTTCCTTTCTCATTAAGTTTTCCTTTCTTTTAGATGGTCATGAATCTTTTCAATTAAAAATCATCTTTAATGACCTACCTTCATTCCTTCTTCTATTATTACAGAGGTCTCAAATGATGAAGATGACTCATCGGGGCCAATCTTTTCTATAGCTTCAGCCAGCAATTAAGTTCCCAAAAACGTCATCATTTCCAGAAGAAATTGTGGCCACAGCTACAATGTGGCAAAATACAATTTCAAGATTTTGTTTTTGACAAGTAATTATATTTTTTTTTATTAAAGAAAGTGCAAAGAGGGGCACAAACCTAATTCACAAGACATGCTCTAAATATTTCTGACTCTGCTTTTAATTAACAAAATGCAAAGGAAAGAAATACCTTTAATTAGCACACTTTTCTTTTTCAAGACCTTGACCAATTCTTTCAGTCTTATCCATTCCTTTCTTCAAAGAAACCTGGTTAGCCCCAAAAGCAACTGCCAGCATCCCAGATTTGATCATTGCTTGAGCCAAAACAGTTGCAGTAGTTGTACCGTCACCAGCCAAATTATTCATTTTAGTTGCAACCTGCAAGCAGGATATGAAGATTTACATATCTATGATTGCTTTTTCCTTGAGAAACATCAATACAACAACAGGGGAGAGAATTATCTAGCAACCATGAATGACCTCCATTCTCAATTGCTTCTAAAAGCCGTATGGATCGAGCAATTGTAACGCCATCATTAATTACTTGAAGCGATCCAGACTCAGAAAGAATAAAGTTACGGCATATTTTCACTTAAAATCAATACCTCTATCAAATTAGCAGTATGAAATTAAATAATTTAATTAAAAAAAATACTTATATTCTCTTCTGAGTATTTCAGTATGTGTTACATCTAGCATATTATAGCTTTTTTAAAGGGTCAGAAAAGTCACAAAGGCTTATGCCGTAACAGAACCAACCCCATAAATGGAAAAATAGAAGTTCTCATGTATAGCTATTTCACATAGCCAAAGTGAGGCCACCCTAGCTGGCTGAAGCTTATTAAGAAAATAAGCAAATAAATATCACTTCAAGCAAAGCTTCAGTTACAACTTACAAGTCTTCAAGGCTTCAACTGATATTCAACAGCCTTTTTTAATAAACATACTACTGACACCATGAAAAGCCAAGACCTCATACCTACATTCTTACTATCTTGGCTTCAACCAGTCCCCATCGATGGCATTAACACAATTAATGGCATTTTTTGGGTTTCATTCTTATAGTTATGGTGTTAGAAGCAGTTGCAAATAATCTCAATCTGGCTCGCTTGAGAAGAATATAATCAGGATTACACTTAAAAATTATCTTCTCTATTTGAGACTTCAAAATATTCTCTTTGGGCCTGCTTTAAGTCTTTAACAGCAATACTCCTCACAAAATTTGTATTTCTCCACAACCCAGTTGCCCTTTGGTTCCAATAAAGGTTCTGCAACAATAACCCATTAATTCAAAACCAAAATAATACAAAGAGAAAGACATACAGAAAGCGAGAAGAAGACTACAGAAAAGAGAATTTTTTGAGGAAAGAGAAGGAAAAAGACATATCCCTATAATAGTTGAAGAAGAAGAAGAAATGGTTTTGCTTTGGGGCTTTGGTTTTGGAATTGGAAGCAGAACAATGACAGACAGGTTTCTGAGGATTTTCAAAGGTTTTGGGTTTGAGGGGTTTTAGTACAAGGACTCGGACCAGTTAACGTGACTCACCTCAACTGAGTCAACTCATGAACTATCTGCATCATTGGAGCGGTTTTGGGCTCATAGACCCGATTACCTTTTTGGGCCATCCTACAAAACCTAGCGCAAACCAGCCTTTCACTTTTCCTACAAATTATGGAGTTCATTTTTTTTTAATCTCATTCCCAACAAAGTATAAAATTCAGCAATCAACCTCGCTATCGATTGGTAATATACATATTAGTGAATGGTTTTCTATCCATCTCAATCGATATCTAATTTTCTAGCAAATAAATCTTAGTTTCTTAAATATATATCCTATAGAATGTATTCTAATTAATTTAATTAATAAAAATTCACGTTTTTAAATAAAAAATTTTGGAATGAATCCCACCTAAACTTAAAAGAAACTCATTAATATGTTGACTTAACGATAAAAAGTAAGCATTATGATTTAGCTATCATATATTCTAATCATATTTTATCTATTTATAATATATATATATATAAATTATTCACCATACAGTTACTAGAAAAAGCCAAATAAAAACCGATCTAAAAAAAAAGTACAAGACTGAATTTTAAACAATATGCTAAAAGACTAAATGTTGAGATGGCCAAAACTTTGATACCTATTTGTTGCATGTGCCACCAAATAATTATGAGACATATTCTCAAGACTGGGCAAGTATTTTGTTATATCGCGTTACACACATTTTCAATAAATAATCAAAATTAGGTACTAATTATGGCTGAGTGCCTAACACCTTAGCTCATAAATGAACCCCTCAAACTTCTTCTTTTTTTAGATTCCAAACACAGTTTTATTTAAATGGACTCCCAAATTTATCCTTTGTTTTTTTCTTTTTCTTTTTCTTTTTGTCCTTTTTGCATGACAAATTACATTAGAAATTTTATTGTAAAACTAGGCTTGCAATTCTTTCTAAATAAGAAAGGTTAGCTGTATTTAATTCAAAATTGAACAAATATGTGATTGGAGCATGTTTACTTTCAAAATAGCTTCACAATAAACCTTTTTCAAAAATCCAAATGTCAAATGTTTAAGTTACTTTTCAAATACTGAGTTATAGGATTGTATTCAAAATAAGGTACTATCAAAAGATGGGCATTGTGGGAGTGTCTAACACCTTATCCACATGTAATTGAACTTTTGAGTCTATATCTTTTGGTTGAAGACATCATTTTATTTTCCATTTTAGCTTATGAGCTCTTAGGACTTTCTTAGCTAAATCTGGGGGAAAAAACATTAAACCTACAGGTCTAATCATAACTTAAAAAACCAACTGGCCATGGTTAGTGCAACTCCCTAAAATGAATGAGAAACTAAAAGCACATTCATAGTTCATACACAAACATCACCCTAGTGTCACACACAAGTCATCATAGACACATGTCACCAAGACTTCAAATTGTAAATGTCGTTGTCTAAATTCGATTTCAATGTGATAAATAAATATTCGATTACTATATGGTTCAAATTTGTTATACTTTGATTATTTTATGAACTTAACAAAAACCAATATAAGTTGTACTTGTACTTTACGTTGACCTAATTACCAAAAATCATTATATGAGAATCATGAATGAAATCTTGACTATGAAAGGTTACAACACAACTTATTCAAATATTTAAAAAGGATTATAAAAACCCAAGCCGCACCAACCCAATCATACAATGGACCTAAAAGTACAAACAATTCAGCCCAAGCCTAGACCAACTCCTTAATTTTAGCTGGAAAGGGACACAATGCAAATTACAAAGCAAGGCAAGAGAAATAAATGCGGGCCTGAAATTTTTGCTTTTAAATTATAGCAATTTCTTGAGGATAAAAAAAACTTGAAAATGCAAAAAGCAAAGTTTAAAATTCAAAACAGATTTATTGTTTTTTCTTAAAATTAACAAAGAAGAGCATCGCATCATTGAGTTATTGAAATATATAATTCTGGAAGTGATAAAATTTAACAAAGAGGAGCACTGACACGTCATTTTATTGAAAAAAATTTCTTCCTAAAATTTTCTTAAGAGTATTAGTAACCTTGAAAAGTTGAAATTTTCATTTGACATTATAGCGTAATAATTTTGAGCATAAATCTTTTCTTAGAAGCCTTAAAAATAAATAATATAAATAAAAACTTAACTAACCTAAGTCCACGTAATGTACGGTGCATTTTGAAATATTTTGTAGAAATTTAAAAATTATAATCTTTAAGAAATTAACTTAAATTATATTCCTTGTAATTAAAAAGATAAAATATAAATTATTAATTTATTACGGTTAATGTAGTTGAGAATAGGAACTTATTGCTTAAGTGATTGACAAATACTTAACTATTTTCACTAATTTAAGAGTACAATTTTCTTTTTCATTTTCTTTTTTATTTTTATAATTTTTGATTGCGCATGCTATTAAGTTTCTTTTATCTTTCATGGCAGTTTATTCCAATTGTTGCTCAGAAAATTCAATTTGAGTAAGAATATGTAATAATCCAAATATATATATATATATATATATATTTATAAATCTTAAAAATAATCATAAAAAATCATTTTACATAGAGAATTAGTGTACTTATAAAATATTTTGTTTAAGTGTATTTATAAATATTTAACACGTGAAAATTTGCATTTACCCGCCTATTAATACTTTGTTTAATTACATAGTGTGACTTTAGGTTATTACAATATTATATATAATACAGTAGTAACCATAATTTATGTTTTATAATTAAGCAAATCCTAATAAGATTAGAAAGGGATAAGAAAAAACTTTGAAAAATCTCTTGATTTTAGCACACATTCCTAATTTAAGTTTTTTCAATCTCTTAAAAATGTTAATGTCTCAAAGTTAACTACAATAATTAATTATCTTTTTGATGTTGAATAACAATCTTGTTAATATAAGGTGGAGGATTATTTTTTTCCTCTCATGTGATTGTGTCTAGGTATCCACGAATTGAGTTGGACTAGGTTTGGGTCTGACCCACACTCGACTCGATTGAATTGGGTGAATGGGAAATGGACTCGTGGCTGACTGAACGTTCGGTCAAGGCGATGGCACGAGTCATCGGTTGAGAGGGTCAGATTCGGCCGGGTGATTTCAAGTCTCAAGCACAGCAACATAGATTTCAAAACCTTGAACAAAGAAATCAAAATCCAAACCAAAAACCACATATGTATGAGACTAAAACGAAATCAAAACCAGAACAATCTTTTTATAAAAAAAAAAAAAAAAAAAAAAAAAAATCCATAACAAAGAAATCAAATCCAAACCAAAAACCCCAAATCTATGATACTAAAAGTCTAAACGAAATCAAAACCCAAAAACAATCTTTTCCAAAAAAAAAAAAAAAAAAAAAA
>NW_027070141.1:17462-175815 GCF_002906115.3 Quercus suber
CAGTACAATTTTTAATATAAATGCGCATGCTATTAAGATTTTCTTTTATCTTTTATTGCATTATTTCAATGTTGCTAGAAAATTAATTTGAGTAAGAATATGTAATAATTCAATATATATATATATATATTTATATAAACTTAAAAATAATCATAAAATAATTTTACATAAAGAATTAGTGTACTTATTAATATTTTGTTTAAGTGTATTATAAATATTTAACACTGAAAAAATGCATTTACCTATTAATACTTTGTTTAATTACATAGTTGACTTTAGGTTATTACAATATTTATATAATACAGTAATAACCATAATTTATGTTTATAATTAAACAAATCTAATAAATTAAAAAGGGAAGAAAAAAAAATTGAAAAATCTCTATTTAGCAATTCCTAATTTAAGTTTTCTAATCTCTTAAAAATGTTAATGTCTCAATAAGTTAACTACATTAATTATCTTTTGTGTTGAATAACAATCTGTTAATTAAGTGGAGATTATTTTTTTCCTCTCATGTGTTTGTTTCTTAAAATGTTTTTGTGTTCTATATTATTGCTTTGTATTACTTTGTGTTAACCTTTTTTTTTCTCCTTTAACAATTGAGAAATGTTATGTCTACAATATTTTTACAACAAATTTTAAGTGGTATATTGTTATTTGCTGTTAATTATTGGTGGATAAAAAAGTAATTTCAGTAATAAGTTTCAAATTAAAACGAATAATAACCTACCACCTAAAATTTTTTGTGAATGTGTTGTAAAAATGTTGTAAACGTAACACTTCTCTTAACATTATGTATAAACATGTGTTTATGATATATTAAATAATTATTACTAGCCGATTCCAAAAAACATAAACTTATTTATTTTCTACATAATATGGTTGTAATAGTGAAATAAAGGTTTTTTGACGTACTAATAAAGTTAACTTAAACAGACTTATGAAAAATCAAAATTTAAACATCACAAAGTATGTAAAATATGATTACAAATTAATTAATGTATATTCTTTTTTAATATTCTTTTCAAAATTAATTCATTTCTACCTAATTCACTGCACTTATTAAGAAGGAGAAGGTCAATTTTATTTGTAAATACTTCATCTTAAATTTTTTTTTTTTTTTTTTTTTTTAACCCCAAAGAAGACAAACACAAATTAATTTGTTGTTCTAAAGTTGCTTTGTGATTCTAAAGTAATAATACTTAAAAGGAGCAAGTAAAAATTGATATAAAATATAATAAGATAAATATTTGTCTTCAAAACACAAGTTTTTGAATTTGTTTTGGCTACACTAAAAATATTATTGGTGGGTAATTATAAAACTGTACACTTTTTCCCCCCTTATATTATGTGTTTATAAAGGTTTGCAATTTTAATTGTCAAATAAAGAAAAAAAAAATGTTTACTTAAAAAAATTAAGGCGATTAAAACAAGGTGATAACAAAATCCTAATTTGCTGTCCAAGTTGAGATGGTGGTGATAACCTACTGAAATTGTTTTCTTTTATTAGCTAGTCATATGTATTGACAATTATAGGAATAGTCTCCATATGAGGGACGTTGAATACGATTGCGACTATCATGGTACTACACAAAAAAGACGAAAGTATTTGATAGCTATATATTGACAACTCAAGGGGTTTTTCCCATGGTTAAGTTGTAAACTATAAATTTTGATTGTGACCACCATAAATACCATGAAAAGAGATTCCTTTGGTACTTAGAAGAGAAAGATCAGCTGAAATTTAAGTTTGCTAAAGACAAAAGTCATAAGCTAAAAGATGGTCATACAAATCCTTAGATGGGAGAGAATCAATTATGGTAGTGATTGAAGGGATGTAAGAGTCATGGTTTGATCCAAAGCTGGCCAAGAGAAAAGAGATGAGTTCATTAAGTGGCTGATCAATAGTAACCAATGTGTCCGCAAGATTGGTGAGCTTGTGAAATAATCGGCAATAGATTAGCTACTTTTTTCAAGGTGGAAGTTAATAATGAAATTCCATTGTTCGAGTCTTAGATTGCAAAGTAAATATGCGTTTAGAGCTACCCAAACCTCCCTGGAAGTTGTGCATAATATTTTCTAAGAGTGATGAATGAATGCACTTAAACATATATTTATACATTTATTTTTGCTTTATTGGAATATTATTGGTTGATTTTTTTTTTTTTTTTTTTGCTAGGTAAGTGTTTATGCAGGGGATTGAACCCCTGAGTTGGAAGGTCACCAAAAGACCAGGTACCACTTGGGCCAGGAGGCCCGGTGGTGAATATTATAGGTTGATAATTCTTAAAAAATAGACTTATTTATTTTTCTACCTAAGGTGGTTGTAATAGTGAAATAAAGTTTGCAATTTTGTTTTACTAAAATAATTAATTTAAGAAGTCAAGTATTTAATATCATAAAATTATCAAAAATATTTTATTTCTATTTACGTAATTAATATATACTTGTTATATATATATTTTTTTTCATTTTGAAAAATTAATTCATTAAGACTATATTCACTATACTTCTTAAGAAAAAGATCAATTTTAGTAATATATACTTCATTTAAATTGTAATAAAACACACACATACACACGCACACACACACTAATCTTTTGTGGTAGAGTTGCATATTCTTCCAAATTATTGATAATTAAAAAGAGCAAACAATAAAGAATAATAAGATATATAACTTTCTTCAGAACACAAGTTTATACATTTGTTTTGGTTACTATAAAAGCATTATTGGTAGCCAATAATAAAATGTATGCTTCATTTTTTTTTTCTCTATTATGTGTTTATGCTAATTTGATATTGGGTTGCAATTTTAATTCTTTAATGAAGTTAGCTTGGATATAGTTACAAAATATATATTTTTTTTAAAATGTTAATTATTGGAAATTTTCAAAATATCATGGGGATCAAAATGGGGTGATATGATATGAGGAGCTAGTAAATGAGCATCATAAGCTTTCTAACGACTCTTCATTTGAGCAAAACAAGGGTCAGAAGGCCAAAAAAAAAAAAGTTCATATTAGTGGAAAGAATCATGTGAAACTCATAAAGAATGGTTCAAATAAGTTTGAGGTGCCCACTTTGTACATAAAGTTGTCACAAATTACTCATGGGTGATCCAAAAATTTGGTACTAAGTAAATTAGGCATGTTTCTCTACGCCATAAAAGAAAAAAAAAAGCTTTCGTTGATGTTCCCTAGATTGTTGGAAAATGCCTACTCCAAGGATGACAAAAAAATCAACATTATAAATTTCACATTTGAACTACCTTACTTCTCAATTGAACCACTTTTTGATCATAGAACAAAACACAAAGTCGGTACCTTCAAAAAGTATGTATAATGTTGAAAGCTCGGATTTGTGCAAAAACACAAGAGTTTGTTTAGACCCTTCAAAGAGGAAACTGAAGAACTCGACGAAAAACCTCTCCGCGACCCTTCAAGTCGAAATCGATTCACTAGAGAATGAAGTTGGAGTACATGAATAACAAAAGACCCTCCAAGCCTAATCTACCCTATGTACTTAAGCCCTCCAAGCTCCTGCTACCAACTGACTTCTCGGAGCCTTGTCTTTTCTAACTTTCCGAATCCTGCAATTCAGCCCAGTTGCATCCACCAAAGAATGACTCCTTCTAATGCTTCCCAATAGCACCAAAATCTCACTTTACACTCAGGGGGGTGTGGTAAGTGTTTAGACTAGTAACCTCTCAAGGATGTAGAGATTGAGAGGTAGAAGTTAAGGAAAACCACAAGGAAATGTGTAGATAATTGTGGGTATAATAGTCTCTAACTCTCAAGTGTATTTTCTAAAGTTTTCTCTCTAAAAAGTATTTTTTACAATTTGTGGGTAATGAGGGTATCTATAGTGTAGATAAAGACTTGGTAAAGCAAAACACAACTTTTTGCCAAACAGAAAATTCCGCGAGTCCTTCGCGAGTTGGCCTTATCCGTGAGACACTCACGAAAACCTCCAGCCTGACATGACTCTTTATTTTCCAGTCATGTGCTTTACACGTGACTCTTTCGCGGGTAAGCATCTCGCGAGACACTCACGAAATCCAGGAATTACACGTGACTCTTTCGCGGCTACAACTAAGGAAGGAGGCTTGCATTTTATATTGAGTGACAACAGGAATTACGATTTTAATGCTAACGTTGGATGTTGTAGATTTGTGGGTTTTATAAATAATGTAATTGACTATGAGTGTTTGGAATATGTATTTTGTTTTAGAATTAAGGAGAAAGAAAAATATACATTATATATCAACTTCTATTTTACAATATTCCTCCAAAAGTTTTTTTTTTTTTTTTTTTCATTACTTCAGTTGTATAATTATAATGGATATGTGTGTGTAATTTATAATTGTTACTTTTTATGATCAACTCATTACTAGTAAAATTCTATAACAATTACGCTATAATACATGTACAACATTCTCTAAAACAATCTTATATAAAACATTACAATATATTATCCGTGTATCGCATGAATAACTTGCTAGTTTTTTTATAAATTCATAACCGCTTCTACTAAAAAATATGAAACACAACACCATTAAAATACCCAAATACTCTCCCAATCATTCTAGAAACTTTTCAAATAAAATAATCCTTCGTCAAATCCAAGCTTCCCCTAAAGAATAATTTCTTAATCCCTTTTCATTTCATAGTTCTTATGCTTCAAGTTGCTATATTAATGAATACCATGCATGTGTGATTATGAGTATTCATAGACATGCATAATAAAGCTAGGATTATTTTCAAGCCTATGTTAGTATGTTAATTGTCATGATTAAATGAACACATCCATGGATCTATAACCTGGGTATCACTTTTTTTTCTTCTTCTTTTTTTTAAGAACATGGGTATCAATTGAGATTTGGTTTTTGTGTTTAGCCATTTATATTTTATTGAAATAAACCTGTGATGGATTTGTGGATATCATCTATGAGTGGGTTTCGTTATGTATAAATTAACTTTCTTCTCTCTAGCATGTAGTTCGTTTTTGTGATGAATATATACATATATATGTTTAAAATTGGACGAATATGCTTCAGAATGATTAAAATCAAAAGGAATAAAAGATATAAAAAAAAAAAATATATATATATATATAAACGGAAGCGGCACTAACCAAATCATATAATAGGCTAAAAGTTGAGCCTAAGCCCACACCAATTCCTTAACAACACAAGGCCAGGCAAGAGAAATATAAAATGTAAGCTATTCATCCAAACAGAAAGAAATCAACATGGGCTTGCAATTACCCATTTATAGAGGAATCAAACATTTATTTGTAATCACACGATTAGTTCTAAGCCGACCTTTCTCATATGTATATACATAACCCACTTAGACTCACAACAATGGGTAAGGCTCCTCTTCAGTTTATAATTCTCCTAATGCTTCCCATATTTGATGTATAATTTTAAATTATAAAAACTTGAACTGAAATATTTGATTGATGATATAGTTATTGATATTTGATTATTTTGAAATTTTGCAAGTATGAAGAATATATAAAGATAATGGAATCCAACAATAGATTTGTCAAAATCTGCATCCAATAAAAAAAATTAAGTGATTTAAATGATAAAAAAAAAAAAGATTTGTCATAATGGAATATAATGATTTTGCGGAACCTTTTTAATGAAGTAATTTGACTTATACACATCTAGATCATGAATATTTAGAATCCATATTATGCAAGGAGACGTTGCTTTTGCTAATTCGACTGTTATGCTTGAACTTTGTTCTTACATGACTCGATCAATTTGATCAAACACTCGCCATTTGTCCATGGTTCATTGGTAATTTTTATTCTGATTAGGGAATCCACAAAAAATGAATATGCTAATGAAGGCAGTAGCAACTCCAGGATTATTTTCTAAGGAGTCAATAAGAAACATAAATCATACAAAATCTAAAATAAAAGAGAACTTGAATATATTGACATCACACCAAAAAAAAAAAAAAAAAAAAACACAAACTCAAATACATAAGGTTTCATATTTAAAAATCGTTACATGATATCTTTATTATCAATCCTTATGATCTACATCTCTTTCAATATACATAGCCAAGCAATTATTCATCCACTGATCTCTTATTTGATTGATTAATTTATTTCAAATTTTTTAAGATCTAACATGATTTTTTTCTAAGCTTTAAGATTTAAAAAAATTATACTTTTGTTGTTGGACTTTTTATTTTATTTTTATTTTTTTCCGGATTTTGATCAAATTGGTTTGTTATTGGGTTTGTATGTGTGTTTAAAAAGACCAAGATATTGTTAAGAGTATCATATTCAAGTTTATTTCAATTGAGTTTAAAAAAAAATTAAGTTCACGGTGTTCAAAATTTTATTTTAAAGGGTAAAAAAAAAAAATATATATATATATAAAAAATATATTTTTTTATTTTTTTATTTTTTTATTTTTTTTGCCAATTCAAGGGGTTCATTTGAACCCCTGGGCTTCAAGTGGAGCTGCCCATGACTGAAGGCTATAGATTCGGTCAAGAATAGAAAAAAAATTTTAATTAAAAAAATCGTCTTATTCAAAACCCGGCCAATTATGAAATCCCTTCTCTATTCTCTCCAACTTCATGTTTTGAAATGTATTGTTCTTATAGAGAGAGGGGCCCAAAGCCAATCTTAAGGAATAGTGAAGCTTCATAGGATCTTTTTGTCCGAGTATATTTTAATTTTTACTATACATACATATATATATATATATATATATATGAAATTCATTACTATGTACTCTAATTTTTTCTTTTACACTTACTTTTAGTGATGAATTAGACACGGTAATTGACAATGTAAAATTCATTATTAATACTTAATTATTTTGTCATTACTTTCATCGCAAGGTTCATTTGTCAATAATACATGGCAGATTATTTACCAAAGAAACAATCCATGGTAAATTTTTCAATAAATAAGAAAGAGTGAGTTCAAATCAATTGTACTTTACTTATGAAGTCAATTGACTCTTAGAGTCTTTTATTGTCAAAATACCTAACATTCAACCAATGGTGGCTCTAGAAATTTTCTCAAGATGGTCATGAAGAAACTTAAACTGAACAAAATCTAATAAAAAGATAAATTCATATTTTGACAACAACCAAAAATAAAAGAAAAAAAATACATAAAGTGTGTGTTTGGATAGAACTTATTTTGTTAAAACTAAAAACACTGTAGCAAAATAATTTTTAAATGTGTGAATAGTGTCGTGGGACCTATTTTTAATGAAAAAATTGATAAAAAGTGAAATTTGTGGGTCCGTGAACAGTGCACAAATGCATTGTTTATGGACAAAAAGTCAACAAGTGCAGCTACAAAAAAAAAAAAGAAAAAAAAAGAAAAAGGACAAAACGTGAAACGTGAGACATGGGTTTCCAAACGTGGATCCAAACTCACCTAAAGTCTTACAATTTCCTTCTACGAAATTTTTTATTTTAAAATCGTTACATGATAATCTCATTATCAATACTGCATGCTACATCTTTTTTAAAATTTTGTTAAATAAAATTTTTCTTGGATTTTTCTTTTTGTTTGTAAGGGCTCAATATATTGTTAATAGGAACAAAGTTTGAGGACAAAATTTGACTACAAACTTAGTTATAACCTAAAACTACAACTTTCACTAAACAAATTAACATGACTACATATTTTGAAAATCTAACCATTGAATTGTATGTTCTTTATGTTCTTAAAACACATGTCAAATTTCATGTCAATCGGATGTTATTTATTATTTGATCTATAAACTTATTTTTTACGTATAATTTTAGACTACAAAAACTCAAAATTTAAACATTTGATTGATGACATAAGCTATTGATCTTTGATCTTTTTGAATTTTTACAAGCATGGAGGATATAAGAAAAAATATACAATCTAATTCTGGATTTATCAAAATTCATATCCAATAAAAAAATATTAAGTAGAGTTGTAGCCTTAGTCTACAACCAAGTTAATTTGTTGCTTAACATTGTCCAAAGTTTAATTATATTGGGCTTAAAAAAATTTAGGATGGTCATACATTTTTTTTAAGGGTAAAAAATCATAAAATTTTTAAATTTTATATATAATAATGATTTTTTTTTTCAAGTTAGAGGGGTCCTATGACCACCCCGGTTGTAACGTGGAGCTGCCAGTGCATTCAAATATGTTTATTCATGGCTAACAGAATTATATATACTATCCTCATCACACGTGCTCCGTAAGTGCGATAAGACTCCTTTTTTTTTTAGTTTAATATAATTTTTCAATTTGAATTTGTATATTGTTAGTGAGGTTACATAGGAAGAGAATTTTAATAAGCTAAAATTTAAGATTTGAAAAGGAGTAAACCATTGGGTTTAGTGTGTGCTAGTTTTTAGGAAAAAATATATCAAACGTGTGTGAAATATATTTAAATAGAGAGTACGTGCTAATTTTTAGGAAAAAAGTTTCTTAGGTTTTTTTTTTTTTTTTTTTTTTTTTTTTTTTTGAATTTTGAATTTTGAATTTTGAATTTTGTTGAATTGCAATTTTAATCCTATTTTTCATTTTTTAGGAATAATGATTACCAAATTAAATTAGAGGTATTTTTGACATTTTTTTGAAGCCATAACTAAATTTCTGAACCTTTTAATATATAGAAATAAATGTGGCGTAGAGATTGCTTCGCCCTTAACTTGTGACTACTCTAGGGCAGGTGCGGTTGGGAGGGTTTTAGTGGTGGCTCCTGAAATTTTTTTCAGGGTGCTCATTAAAAAAAAGAAATAATAACAAAAATAGAACTTGAATATATTAACATCACCAAAAAAAAAAAGTGCAAATACATAAAGTTTTAAAATCTCCTTTACAAGTTTTTATATTTTGAAATTGTTGTATGATATGATAGCTTCACTATTAATGTTATCGACTACATCTTTTATCAATATACACAATTAAGCAATCATTAAACTACTGATCTCCCTTTCAATTACCAAGATTTTGCCTAAATAAGTAACAATATAAACAAAATGCATTACCTTTTTGAAAAAATGTATCACATAAATCCAACAAATTTGGCAAAATACTAAAGCAAACACTAACAAACTAGCTATTTGAAAAGTGTGCATTTTTTAAAAAATAGTGTTTTTAAAATATAACTTTTGAAAACACAATTTAAAAGTTTGATTTGGGCTTTTAGGCTAATTTGTTTGTTTGGAAAATTTTTGAAAGTGCTGCATCCACAACATTTTTGCAACACTTACAAAACAAAGTTTAGGTGGTAAGTTTTTACTAATTCTAGTTTGAAAATACAACCGAAATTATTTTTTTGTCCACTAGTAACAACTTGCTACTTAGGATTTATTGCGAAAGTTTTGCAAAAATGTTATGAACATAGCATTTCTCTCAATTTTTTAGTTCAACATTCAACCGACCAAAATTTTGGAGAAGTTGAATTTCATTTTTAATGGGCTAAATTGTTGTTTAAGGTGTTCAAATTTTTTTAGGGTGGTCAAACTTTTTATTTTTCTAGGGTGGTCAAAACCCATATTTATTTAAAATTCAATTTTTTTAAGGTATATTAAAATAAAATAAAATAAAAAATTCAAGTCAAAGTGGTCATGTGACCACCCTAAACTAAACTTGCTGCCACTAATAAGGTTTGGAAGGCATTGTGGTCGCTCAACATTCCTCCAAAGGTAAGGAGCTTTTTGTGGAGGGTATTCTCAAATATCTTGCCAACTTGGGACAACCTACACCAGAAGAAGGAGCAAGTCGAGCCTCTCTGTGCTATGTGTTGCCAACAAAGAGAAATTGTTTGCCATATTCTGTAGGATTGCCCTTTTGCTTGTAATGTGTGGGCCCTGGTCAAAGGAAAGATTCAAAAAAACAATGCGATGCGAAGTATGCTGGAAATATTTTATTTTATATTTATTTTGACTAATGAGCAACTTACACCTCAATAGTTATGAAAATATTGTGACATATACAAAATTACCCAACATTTTCACAATACATTTATTTTCAGTTGTGGTAGGTTTTTGATGTGGAATGTAAAAGCGTCAAGAAATAGAACACGTCTTTTTCTAGAAAACAAGAAACAAGACACGTTTTATTTTGGAAATAATCTCAAATTCACGAAAGTTCCTTAAATCCACAAGGAGAAAGTGTTCTGGAATCCACCAGAGAGACAATAGACAAAAGTTTGAATTTTAATTAATATTAATAATACTGAAAATTTTTATAGCCTTAAAGGCCTATTTACGGGCTCTGTAAAACTTGACAACCAAGAAAATATATTCTAAAATAACTCCTAATTAATACCTAACCATAACGGGAACCAAATTTGACCTAAAAACAAGGAAATAAATCACCTAAACCTAAAGTGACTATTTTTTACATAAAAATATCAAAATTAAATAATTACAAAATTTAAATTGTAGATTCTGTCATACATCAGACCCCTTCACTTGAAACAAACTCATCCTTGAGTCTATCTTTCAAACCTAAAATGTTCCGCTCCAAATAAACAAATACTTTGAATGCTTGAGTCCCTTGATCTTCTTTCTATACTTGCAACTCATTAATGGGATAAACAAATCAACTTGAATTTCTTTTTCTTTGGTCTTCATGTAATTGTAGAGATTTACCAAATAAGAACTAACAATTGAATCAAATCTATCAACCCCAATAAAATCAATAAACTTCGGTGTATCACTTATCATCAAAATAAAAGGATCTTGAGATTGACAATCATATGATTTGATTTATTGAGATCCTTGAAACTTTCATCTTCAATTTCTTCTTCAATTATCTCTATCATCTCCACTTCAAGATCTTTCTCTAAAGGGTCTTCATTAATCTCCTACGCAATATTAATTTTAGATTCTTCTTCTATAACAATGTCTTCATTAATTTCCTCAGAAATTTCTATATTTTCTTCATGAAAAATATGTTGTTCAACATACAGTTCTTCTCTTAATGGTGGAATATATGGTTCTTCAAAATAATTCAAGAGTGAACTTTTTGGCTAATAATAATCTTATTTTGTATACGACAAAAGTTCATCACAATCCTAAGGAGAATATTTGATAGTAAGCATCTTTTTCATCCTTGGCCACAAATTTTCTCTTTACATTGTCGGATTATATCAGTCTGTATTCATTCTCACAAGGGTAAGGCATACTCTCTAAGTTTATACAAAGTGAGTTTAACTTTTCTCTCATCACAAATATTCTCATAGTCAAATAAATCCTATAGATCAAGTAACCAATCAAGAAAATCTACTTTATAAAAATAACCATTATAACTTGTAATTCTTCTATAAGGCCTATATAAAATTTTCTTACCAATAAGTTGCTCGTGAGTTATGTCTCCACAATAGTTATCCCTATTGTTTCCATGCTTCATTGATGTCATCCTAACAAAGATATTTGTGAGTGCTAGTTGTACGTCATGTAATACTTGCTAAGTTTTGTCATTGGAATTGTTACTGTCACATTCGTTAGCCATTGAACCATGATAAGTCAAGGCTCTGATACAAATTGATGCAAGATACGGAAGTGTTGAGAAGCAGAACATGTCTACTTCTAGGGGGGGAAAAAAACACGTTTGCTTTTGAAAATAACCTTGAATCGATGAGGGTTCCTTGAATCTACAAGGGTCTTTGAATTCACAAGAAGAAAGGGTTTTGAAATCCACCAGAGAGAGAATAGACAAAAGTATGAATTTTTATTAATATCAATAATACTTAAAAACATTTATAGACTTAGTGACCTATTTACAAGAAAATTTATTTTAAAATAATTCTTAATTAATACATAACCATAATGGGAACCAAATTTGATCTAAAAAAACATTAAAAACACCTAAAAACAAGAAAATAAATCACCTAGACTTAAAATAACATTTTTTTACATAAAAATATCAAATTTAAATAATTACAAAAATTAAACTATAGATTCTATCCTACATCGGTTTTGGTCTAATATTCTATTGTTTTATTTTAACTTATAAGGAATTGAGACCTCAATAATTGTGCAATATTGTGACACAACAAAATATCACAATTTTTTCACAATAAAATTTGATTATTTTATTTTATTTTGACCTATCAAGAACTAACAAATCAATAATTATGAAAATATGGTGACAATTTGTTGTGTCAATATAACTATTCCAAAACCAAAATAATGTGTCAACACATATAAATATATATTTTTTAAAATGAGCTCAAACCTTTTTTTTTTTTTTTTTTGGAGAAACCAGACTAAACGTCTGGGCAATTATTAGAAAATAGAAACCAAATACAAAGTATTATTGAACATCAAGAATAGCCAGTGGGGCGATGTCAGGTGGTAAGTCTTCCATCCATGCCTAAAACACATCACCATATTTGGCTTTTTTGGCTAGAGCATCTGCTACCCTATTACAAGACCTTTTAACATGCTTAAATTCAATTGTGAAAAGACTAGAGGCACACACTGTAATGTCCTCAATAAGGTTACCGTATGGGGCCTCGCTTGCACCACCATGGTTTAGAGCTTGGATCACTGTCAGCGAGTCTCCTTCAAAAGTGACGTCTTGGATGCCAACTTCGTAAGCGAATTTCACCACTCTTCTGCACGCCATTGCTTCGACCTCCAGCACTGTGGAAGGGAGAGGGATGCGTTCTGACATGGCTGCGATCACCTCTCCGTTTCTGTCTCAGATGATAACGCCTATACCACCCGTGTTGGAGTTGTTGAATACTGCGCCATCAAAATTTGCTTTGAAAGGATGGGAGCTCGTAGGGCACCATGATTGCGTGGAAGTAGTCGTGGAGTCGTTTGAAGCCTAGACATATTGTGCGTCGAGGTAGTCTTGCAGAAACTTTGCAGCTTAAGGGCCAACCAGGTTCAACGGAGGAGATGGGAGTCCAATCCTCAGTTTGTTTCGCTGCTACCAAAGACTCCACGCCATGCATATGAAAAGTTCAGCTCTGTTATCCTTTGTTACCTACAAAAATCTAGAGAGGAGGTCAGTAAAATCAATCGATGGGGAGGAGATGGCTTGGCTGAACCAACCATGCTCCCTCCACACCTATTCTACCTCGAGGCAGTCCAGCACCATGTGCAGTGGATCTTCAGCCACTGCCTTGCAAACCTGGCATAGATTCACATCAACAATGTGTCGCCTGGTAAGATTGTCCTTTGTGAGCAATGCTCTGTTACAGGCTCTCCAAGCAAATACCTTCACCTTATTTGGAACTTGTAGCTTCCAAAGGCCTCTCCAAAATTGCTTATGGGGGTTTGGGTTAGAGCTACTAGCATTATTGACCATAGCTGAATTGGCCAACATTTTATAGGCACTTTGGGTTGTAAAGACACTCGTTGGCGTATGGGACCATATTAGACGATTCGGGGGGAGTCTAGCACTGAGGGGAATACTAAGAATCAACTTCGCATCAAGTGGCGTGAACAATTGCTGGATTTGATCCACCTTTCAAGTGGCTAACTCAGGGTCAATGAGAGTGCAAACTTTAGCATCAGGCAAGAGAGAAGGAGGGGGAATCATCAATGTTTTGCAAACTTGATCAGGCAGCCACTTATCTTCCCTTATACAAACAGCTTGGCCATTCCCAACCTGCCACACCATGCCTTTTCTCACCACATCTCTTGCACTAAGGATGCTCTTCCAAGCATACGACCTCACCGTGCATTCATTGGCCTCTAGAATCGAACAATTAGGGAAAAATCTCACCTTAAACACATTATAGCAAAGGGAATCCGGGTTGTGCATCATGCGCCATACTTGCTTTGCTAACAAAGCATCATTGAATTTTTCAATCTCTTTGAACCCCATACCACCACTTTCCTTGGCTTCACACAAACGTTCCCAATTTACCCAATGAATTTTCCTTCCCTCATTGCCATACCCCCACCAAAATTTTCGAATCATGGTCTCCAACTCATGGATCAACCCCTTAGGAAGCTTAAAATAGCTCATTGCATAGGTTGGAATGGCTTGTATCACGGAATTGATCAACACCTCTTTACCGGCCTGAGACAGGAGTTTTTCTTTCCACCCTTGAAGCTTTTTCCACACACACTCCTTAATGTAAGAAAAACTTTGTTTTTTCCCTCTACCCAAAAGGGCCGAAAGGCCCAAGTATTTTTCAAAGTTTCATATGGAAGGCACACCAAGGAGCTATTGGATACTTTCTTGCACCTCTGGGGAAGTATTGGTGCTAAAGAATAGGTTGGTTTTATCCTTGTTAATTTTCTACCCACTGCCTCTTTCATAGGTAGCCAAAATATTTAAAATGACTTGGCATTCAAATTGCTTTGCCCAGCAGAAGAGAACACTATCATCTGCAAAGAAAAGGTGAAAGACACATGGCCCATTACGACAAATAGATACCCCCTTTATTGCACCATCGGATTCAGCTTTATGGAGGAGCCCTTAAAGGCCAATAGCACACAACAGGAACATGTAAGGAGACAAGGGGTCACCTTGGCGGAGCCCCTTAGTAGGTTTTATGTGTCCCACAGGTTCCCCATTGAAAAGCACTGCGTAGGAAACCGATCTAATGCAAGACATAATAATAGACACAAAGCTATCCGAGAACCCCAAATGAAGCATCATTTTTTTCTAAAAAACTCCATTCAACCCTATCATAAGCCTTGCTCGTGTCTAGTTTAAGAGCCATGTAACTTGATTTTCCTTGTGTTTTCCTTTTTAAATAATGTAAGGTTTCAATGGCAACAAGCACATTATCAGTAATTAATCTACCTGAAAGGAAAGCACTTTGAGATTCATAGACAACATGAGGAAGTACAGATTTCAGCCGGTTCACCAACACCTTAGCAATAATTTTGTAAAAAACATTGCAAAGGCTAATAGGCCTAAACTCAGAGGCTTTTTTTTGGGAATTTTTACTTTAGGGATCAAAGAGATGAAAGTGGAGTTTATAGAGTTGGGGATAATACCTTCATTCAGAATAGCAAGGGCTGCCTTGGTGACATCCTCTCCTACAATGTGCCAGAATGACTTGTAGAAGATGGGAGACATGCCATCGGGGCTAGGGGCTAAAAGTGGTGCCATTTGTTGCATGGTTGAATGAATTTCATCAGCTGTGAAGTTTCGGGTGAGGCTTAAATCCATATCCTTCGTCACCTTAGGTGTAATCCCCTCCAAAATAGCATCAATACCTGTCGAGTTAGAGGTTGTAAACAGATTGGAAAAATAATTCACAAATAAATTACCCATTCAGCCATCCTCTTCCACCCAAACTCCATTGTCATCTTCCAAGCCCAAAATATAGTTATGTTTGTTCCGTTGGGTGGCCCTACTATGAAAGTATTTTGTGTTACTGTCTCCATCCTCCAACCAACTGTTACGAGGCCTTTGCTTCCACATCACTTCTTCTTTAATTTTAAGTGCTTGATTTTCATCACGAAGCTGTCTAATATAGCCAGGATCGATACTGTACAGCCCCATCTCCTCCGCCCTATGCAACTCCTTTAACTTCTTTTCAAGATTAATTCGGACATGCCCAAAAGTGTTGCAGTTCCATACTCAAAGATTTATTTGGCAAAGGTCAATTTTCTTTGATAGATTAGTTACTGGAAAAAAGCCCAAAAGAGTTTCCCAAGAAGTTTTAATCACCGTTTCACAAGATTTATCCTTAATCCACATTGCTCCAAATCTGAAGGGGCGACCCTTTCGATAAAATCTCCTAGCCTCTGAATTAGAAACCAATAGCAGTGGTCTATGATCCGAGTGAAAAGCCTCCAAATGGTGCACACGGGTAGTGGGAAACTTTAGCAACTAGTCCACTGTAGCTACTGTCTAATCTCACCCAAACATTATGATCTCCTGGTCTACGATTACACCATGTAAAAGGGAAGCTAGTATAACCAATGTCCTTAAGACTACAAAAATCTAAAGCTTCCCGGAACCCCTGCATTTGACGCTTTGGTCTATCAAGCCACCCTTGTTTTTCCTCGGCTCTCAGAATTTCATTAAAATCCCTAATACAAACCCATGGTAGAGAGAAACGATGGCTTAAGTCACGTATTAGTGACCAGGAATCTTCCCAACTGGCAAAGTCAAGGTTGCCATAGAAACCCGTTATCCACCAGGCGTCATCCATCCCTTGATCAACTACCGCATCAATGTGATTTTCTGATGAAGACTAAACATCCAACTTAATTTCTTCTTTCCAAAGTAAGGCCAGACCACCACCTTGGTTTGGACATGGAACAACAAACTTATGAGCAAACTGAATTTTCCTGCGAACTTTCTCAATAACTTCACTGTTCGACTTAGTACATCTATACTATCTATAACAAGATTCTCCTCTTTGGACTGGACTTTTATGTGGTTCAGAAATACTCCTAAACCCTACGTTTAATAGGGACAAAACTTGAGAAAAATCTAGTAAAAATATATCTCCAATTCCACGTAAAATGCCACAAAATAGGATACTCTCTTACTAGTCCATGTCTTCAAAACAAACTTATCCAAAAATTAAAATTAAAAAAAAAAAATTCTTAATCCACTTTGATATCTCCCTCAAAACCACATTCCAAATTTTTTTTTCTAATTTATCGACTCACCAAGTTCTTTTATTTAATTTTTTTTTTTGAATTTCTGGTTTCCTTAATTCCTAATCTCACGTACTCTAGACTAATTTTTTTTTTAAAAAAAAAGAGCCTCATCACACGCGCTTTGCACGTGTGATGAGGCTAGTATGATAAATTAGAATACACCAAAAAAAAAAAAAAATTAAAGAAAAAAAAGACTAGACTAATTTTTTTTTTAAAAAAAAAGAGCCTCATCACACGCGCTTTGCACGTGTGATGAGGCTAGTATGATAAATTAGAATACACCAAAAAAAAAAAAAAATTAAAGAAAAAAAAGGCTAGCCAAAATGGTGAGTTTTAGCTAACCAATTGACTAGTCACTAAACCAAAAAGGGATCTTCCCCCTCCTTATACCGGGTTTTTTTTTTTTGGTCTTTTAAACTTGATTTCTCTTTATTTTAAGGCTTTTAAGTAATAGTATTAAATAATAAGTGTTGTGTCTACCACTTATTTACAATACTTTTATAACAAATTTTCAATGGTAAGTCATGATTCTTATGTGAACCTACTATTAAAATTATTTTTTCCCCACAAATAATAATCAATAATAATTTGTCACTTAGAATTTATTGTGAAAATGTTGTAGACATAACATTTTTTATATAAACAAATTTTCATTCTCACATAAACTCATTGGTTTGGCTTGTTACAAAACACAAAAGTTGAACAAACCAAAAGCTGTATAGTTAGGGCCATTGGCTCTTTTTATATAGTTAATAGATATAGATTAGAAACAAAAAATAAAAAATGGGATATAACGTGTGTCGTAACTTGTAATAAGAGTGTTATGTAAAACAAATAAGAAGAAAATACTTTTCTAGTCCTGACATTTTAGGCAAGTTTCTATTTTGTCCCTTCTTATTTTTTAGCTCCTATTTTGGTCCTGATATTTTTTTCAAATTGTTCTCAATGTAGTTCCTACTTCCTATCATCATCTCCGTAATGAAAATTGTCTACATGTTAGTGCGTATTTTTTTTTTTTTTTTTTAGAGTTTCAACCTATGACATCCGCTCCTAATGATAGCTTTTTATCATCAGACCAAAACACCAATCAGTTTTAGGTGTAGGCGAGTATTAAACCTTAGATCTCTTATCCAATCATCAAAAACTTTACCAGTTGAGCTAACTGAAACCCACTGTTAATGCGTAGTTGATACACTAAATATTGACGTGGCTATTAAAATAATAGAAGTAAAAGAAACCAAAACAAATAAGAGAAAATAAAAGGATAAAAATAACCAAATAATAATAATTATAAAGTAGATGAACAGGAAAAAAAAAAAAGACAATTGCCTAGGGGACAATTTTTTCCAAAATGAAAAAAAAAAAAAAAAAAAAAAAAAAAAAAAAAAAATAATTAAGCAGCAACAATGCAGGGGCGGCTCTACCCTTTGTTCGGGGGTTCAAAAGAACCCCCTCACTTCCCAAAACAAAAAAAATTATATATATTTATAATATTTTTTTTTGTTAGTTTAATATTTTAATTTATTCTTGAAAATATTTTTGCACATCCTAACTTAAATCTTATGCACCCTTACTACAAGTATTTCTAACTCTAAGACTACGAGTAAGTATCTGTGAACTGCAAGTGTCACTCTTTATTATAAATTTATATTATATGTGTGTGAGTGTATTTAATATTAATTGTGTGCATTACTTTTTGTTATAATGTTATTTGTGTGAATAATGATATGTTTGGATATTTGTGTGTACAGTATAAATATAATATAACTTTATATAATTTAAGGAAATAGAAAAGGTTTATTACATGTGTGTGTATTATTATCATGTTATAATAACTTTTTGTTATAAAGTCAAAAAAATTCAAGAAGAAAAATTGTAAAGTTAATGATTGTTCAAGCATTTAATTTTTTAGTTGATGATGATGCCGAAAAACGAACAGTGAGCTACACGATACTCGCACGCGAAGCAGCACCTGCACAACAAAAACAAAGACCGGACTTATCAGAGAGCATCGGTATGGTATCGGCCAAATACCCTCCGAAGGTCAAGTTAGGGCTTCTCGCAACTCTAAAGTGCTAGAGCAGGGTTAATTATGCGTACCTTGATTTGTGAGAGTATTGGGGTTTTTATAGTAGTCGAAAGTTGACATCTTTTACTTGGAGTCGAAGTCCTTTCCTTATAGGAGTTCTTCTGAGCGTGGATTGCGGGATCCTTTCCTTATAGAACTCTGATATTAGGCGTGGGACGCAAGTAATTTTCCTATTACTTGCGTGGTGGCCAAGTCATGGTTCTACAAAGAACCGTCAGCCTCGGGACCGTCAGCTTACCACATCTTCAGCAGCCATGTTGGCGTCAACTCCTTGCTACGCTCTACGCTTGGCTCGTGAGCTTTGGACTACCGTCTGTTAACTCTAGAGCCTTCAGCTTTTCTAACTGGCTGAACCCGTGAGAAACTGACGGGTTAAGTCATAATTTTATTTTTGTGTATCAGTTGCCCCCTACTCCATATCTCCGTCAGTTTTAGCTGACGGGTTATGGAGTTATGGTTTTTGTTGCTGAATTCCCTTCTAGCCAGGAGAGAGAAGATGATGCAGTTGGCAATAAATGCCCTGGATAGGTGGCGAATTTCGGTTGGCTCCGCTTCTAGATGAGGGCGTCGCTTCGTCTTCCGTGCGTTTGCCTTATATATATATATATATATATATACGGCGCACCTCCTCTCATTTTCTTATTTGACTTCCCCTGATTCCTGGAGAACAAACCCGTCGCCCACCATCCGTCACTACTACCTACTGCTTACCTGCACTTTTACTGTCACTTTGTTAACCGTCACTTTTGAGAAACTGGTAAGTTCCCTTTTTTTCCTTATGCTCATGCTTTATTTCTCTAAAAAAAATTTTCGAAGCGAGGTCGTCATCCTAGGTTCTTAGATTACGTCCGTCACTTGTAGGTACTCAGATGTCGAGTGACGCGTCGAGTGATCGGTCGTCGGTCCGCGAGGGAGTGGGCTACGACGAGGTTTTTGGTTCAGGTAGTGAGTCCGGGAGCTTTTCCTGGTCGTCAGAGAGGGAGACGTCAGCCCAAACTCCTGACGAGGAGGTAGGAAGTCATGGAGATGGTCAGGTTGAGGTGGTAGGTGAAGAGGGTAAATTTGAAGGGGAAGGAGAGAGTGGTGGTGACAGGGATGAAGGCGATGAGAACTCTTGTGAAGGGACTTCTGATAGTCCTGGAGGTAACCGTACCTTCATCCTCCCCAAAGAATGGGCTGTAAATAAGTTTTACCCAAAATGACTGAAAATTTTTCTAAGAAGTTGCGTGTCCGTTTCCAAATTCCTGATCATATTCCTATCTGTCTCCCTAGGGAAGGTGAGAAATGTTATACAGGAAGAACTGCAGACGTTGGTATGTACGATGCCATGTTTGCTATCGGTCTTAGACTGCCTCTGACGGCCTTACACCGTCAGCTGGCTGACTTTCTTGGTTTATCCGTCAGCCAAATTGCTCTAAACTCGTGGAGAATTTTCATAGGTGCCGAGGTACTGTGGGGTCGTCTGAGTGGAGGGAACCGTCAACTTTCTTTGGACGAATTCTTTTATTGCTATAGACCTCGGCACCTTTCTTCCTCCAAAGGGATGTATCATTTTGCCGTCAGGGAGAAAGATTTGAGGCTTGTGTCCGAGATGCCAGATTCGAATAGAGCCTGGAAGAGCAGATTCTTTTTTGTTAAAGGGACGGATTGGGTGTGCCGTCAGGAGGAATGGGAGACGATACCCCTTGGCTATTTTGACAATACTTGGGCATTTGTAAAGGAGTCAGGTTTTAGCCGTCAGCTTTTAACCCGTCAACTTCAGCAAGTAATAGTTTCTGTTTTTTTTTTTTTTTTAATGGTTCTAACACTCAATCTTGTTTGTGTTTTCCAGCCCTTATTCGCCCCTCCATAACCGACGAGCAGGAAGACTTCATCCGTCGAGTTTTGGAGATTCCCCTAGAGGAGCGGTCGTGTCGAGACTTAATTACCCTCGATTATCTTCACGCTTACTGCGAGGGTCCTGAACCGACGCCTGAGGCTCGTAGGCTAAAAGAATTCTCCCGTCACCGTGAGTATCTTAATTTTAATTTTATTTTCAGCCTTCATTCTTGTATTGTCGTCGGCTTCTCTTATATTTTCCTTTTGTAGAGATGGACGTGGCTAAGCAACGGATAAGGGCTGCCGTAGCCCGTCTGAAGGAGGAGAAAAAAGCAAAGGGGGAGATGATATCCTCATCGACCCCCAAAACCGTCACTAAGGGTTCTTCCAAAAGGAAAACTGACGGGGATGTCAACCGTCCCCTCAAGAAGGCAGCCGTCGTTTCTGGGAGTGAACCCTCAGAGAAACCATCTCCTAAGTCAGGTCACGGGGCCAGGAAGGGCGTGATGACTTCCTCTGGTCCCGTCCTGGAGGGCCCCTGCTCTCTGCTGACGCATAAGGACTTTGCCGTCGAGATGGTTGATTCCCTCATAAAGCCGACGGACATAGATCCCTGCGCTCTGCTAGGGACAGAGGAGTTAGGGGCATCGGCTTTGTTTGATCTCACTCGGGTAAGCCGTCTACTTTACTTTTTCTTCATCTTATTTTTATTGTTTGACAGCTGACGGTTGTGTCCTCCTTTTAGGCCTTGGTTCGCGTAAAGGCGCTTTAGGATCGTTGCGTGGCCAAGGAGGGTGTCCTCACTCGCGTCAGTACTCATAACTCCAATACGAGAAACCAGCAGGCCCAATATAAAGAGGCTATGCGTCTGCTAAATGTTGACCTAAAGGAAACAAAGAAGAAGTTAGAGGAGGCGGGCCGTCAGCAGGAGCTGTTAGAACGAGAGCTGACGGTTCTTCGCAAGGAGGTGGAGACGGCCAAGGCTGACGCTGTCCGGGAGTTCCAGGAGTCCGACTCTTATATTAATTCCTGTGGTGGGTACTACGATGTTAGGTTTGTCGACTGCCTGCAGGAAGTGGCGTCGGCCTTTCCTGACTTGGACCTGTCCAGGATTACCATTGATGGACCTCCACCAGCTACACCTGCCAACGACCCCGTCACTGTTGAAAGTGACAACTTCGTGGATCTTCCTCAAGGTGACGGTGTTGTCTTAGCCCAACCTACTGCGAACCCTCCCGTCGCTATTCCTGATCCTTTGGTGGAAATTCTAGACGTAGATGAGCTTCCTGTGCAGCAGGAGTAATCAAGGCCTGAGTGACGCTTTTTCCTTCTCGCCGATGTATTTTATTGCAATAGTTTTGTTTTATTTTGCAACAGTTGCATTTTACTTTACGTGTAAACAATATTCTTAAGTGCCCTTTTGGTTTTTGGGGTTACATTTATTCTTGCTTATGATATCTGTTGCCTTCTGAACATGTGTTTGGCTATTTTGCCTGTGTGCTTTATTTTCTTGCTCACTTTATTTTTGGTTGTGGGCTAAGGCCGTCAACCTTGGTGTGGATTGGAATTGACTAGAATCAGTCAGCTTAATAAAGCCGCTGCCCTCTTGCTGGGGGATTTTTATCCGTTTATTTCTTGAAGATTAATGTTGGGCTTTTCTGCCCGTCAGCTTTTTGTACTAGACATCCTTGCTTTTTGGGACCATTATTTTATTGGGTTCGTCACTTGGACTTTTATTTTTATGGCCTGGTTATATACTTGGTGGAGCCAATTTGTCGAGAGCGCATCTCTTTTGATGAGTCCGTCACTCTTATTGATGATTTCATCACTTGGACTTTTATTCTCATGGCTTTTTTATGAACTTGACGGACTCACTTTGCTGACTCTTTCAAGAGCCCGTCACTTTTGATGAGTCCGTCAGCTAATTCTACATCTTTGTTCTAGTTATGAACCTGACGGTTCAATTTGTTGAGATCGTCTCTTTTGATGAGTCCGTCTCTTTTGAGTTCCGTCACCTGGCCATTTTGTAGATTTTGACCAATGCGCCAATCTTTTACTAGACCGTCAAAGGTATATAGCACTTGTCCACTTTCTGGACTTGGCCAACTTTGTCAGTCTTTTATTAGACCGTCAGCCCTATTCGTTTTGTAAGTAGAAACTTTAGTTTGTTCTGCATAAACTCCTCTTATTGCCATTTAAAAAGTAGTTTTTGAAACATAGAACCTGCCCATTGGGCTTATTGTAGCAAAAACTAAAGTAAAAGAAAACTTGCCCATTGGGCTTATTGTAGCAATAACTAACAGTAAAAGGAATCTTGCCCATTGAGCTTATTGTAGCAAGAACTAAAGTAAAAGAAAAATCTAAGTACGACTGCAACTTGCGGCGGTAAACTGTAAACAACAGGGGGTTTCGTCCTTCACGTCGCCATCTCTACTGGTAGTACTTTCGCAAATATTCAACATTCCAAGGATATGGTAACTTCCGTCTGTCCAACGTCTCCAGGTGGTAGGTGCCCTTTCTTTGCCATGTCGTGACTCGGTATGGTCCCTCCCAGTTTGGTCCGAGTTTTCCCTGAGCGGGGTCTCTTGTTGCACCCATGACTTTCCTTAAAACGAGGTCTCCAACCTGGAAGCCTTTGTGTTTGACCCGGGAGTTATAGTGCTTGGCCATTCGGTCCTGGTACCGTGCAAGCCTCTGTTCTGCTGTTGTCCTGACTTCGTCCACAAGATCAAGCTGTAGACGCATGGCCTCGTCGTTTTTGCTTTCGTCATGGTTGTGCACTCTGTAGCTTGTGAGGCCGACTTCGGCTGGGATGACTGCCTCGCTTCCGTAGGTTAGTCGGAATGGTGTTTCTCCTATTGGTGTTCTTGCTGTAGTTCTGTAGGCCCAGAGTATGCTTGGCAATTCTTCTGCCCATATGCCCTTTGCCCCCTCGAGCCGAGTCTTGATAATTTTGAGTAAGGATCGGTTCGTGACTTTGACCTGTCCGTTGGCTTGGGGGTGGGCAGGGGAGGAGTAGTGGTTCCGTATTCCTAACTGCGAGCAGAAGTCCCGGAAGGAGTCGTTGTCGAATTGCTTTCCGTTGTCCGAGACTAGGACTCTAAGGATTCCGAATCTGCATATGATGCATCGCCAGACAAAGCTCCGTATGCTCTTTTCGGTGATGATGGCCAGGGCTTCAGCTTCCACCCACTTTGTGAAGTAGTCGATGCCTACAACCAGAAATTTCAGTTGTCGTATTGCCGTAGGGAACGGCCCCATGATGTCCAATCCCCATTGAGCGAACAGCCACGGCGCTGCCATTGGGGTAAGTTCTTCGGGTGGTTGTCTGATGATATTGCTGAATCTCTGGCATTTGTCGCAGCTTTTCACATAAGCCTCGGCATCCTTCTGCATAGTTGGCCAAAAGTATCCTGTTCGTATTAGCTTGTGTACTAATGCTCTCAACCCTGAGTGGTTTCCGTAGACTCCTTCATGCACTTCTCTCATGACATAGTTTGCTTCTTCTAGGCCTACGCATTGTAGATGGGGTCGAGAGAAACCTTTTTTGTATAAAATGTCTCTTATTAGAACGAACCTTGCTACTTGGACCTTCAGCTTTCTTACCTCTTCCTTTCCGTCCGGCAGCGTACCACTTTTCAAGTAGTTGGTTAATGGCGTGGTCCAATTGCTTTTGGTACCAAGCTCTTGTACCTCAAGAGAATTTATAAGTGGAGAGAGCTGAACGAAGGAGAGTACATTATCAAGGGCGGCCATATGCTCGGCTGAAGCGGTTTTGGCTAATCGGTCAGCTCACTCGTTTTCTCCGCGGGGGATCTGTATGATTTCAGCCTTCAGCTCATTTACCCTCTTCCTTACTTGGTTCAGATACTTCTTCATTCTTTTGCCTTTACACTCGTAGTCCCCATTTATTTGGTTGGTCACGACCTGAGAGTCGCAATAAATAACCATGTTCTTGGCTCCTGCAGCTTTGGCGAGGTCAAGCCTTGCCACCAAAGCTTCGTATTCCGCTTCATTGTTGGTGGTGGGGAACTCGAGATGGACCATACACTCGATTATGTCTCCTTCGGGTGATTGTAGCACAACGCCTGCTCCCCCGGCCTGCTTGTTGGAGGATTCGTTCATATGTACGCTCCATTGTGGAGGTTCTTCTGCCCCCACGTCCTCGCCATTTGTGAATTCAGCTATGAAGTCTGCAATGATCTATCCTTTTATGGTGGTTCGCGGGCGATACTGGATGTCAAACTCGCTTAACTCTATAGTCCATAAGGCTAGTCGTCTGACGGCTTCCGGGCTACTCATCGCTCGTCGCAGAGGTTTGTCAGTTAGGACGACTATCGTGTGGGCTTGAAAGTATGGCTTGAGTTTGCGCGCTGCCGTAACCAATGCAAATGCGAGTTTTTCCATGGGCGGATATCTCTCTTCAGCTCCACGTAGTGCTCGGCTAGTGTAATAAACTGGCTTTTGTACTCTGTCTTCTTCTCTTATTAAGGCAGCGCTGACGGCGGCTGGGGAGACAGCAAGGTAGAGAAAAAGTTCTTCACCCGGTTGCGAGGGACTCAGCAATGGTGGGGAGGAGAGATAGGTTTTTAATTCTTCGAACGCTTGTTGGCATTCGGTAGTCCACTCGAAAGATCTGTTCAGTGTGTGGAAGAAGGGCAAGCATTTATCTGTTACCCTTAATACAAATCTGTTTAGGGCTACTATTTTGCCATTGAGGCTTTGCATTTCTTTCACATTCTTTGGTGGTGCCATCTCTACTATGGCCTGGATTTTGTCCGGGTTGGCTTCAATGCCCCTTTGCGACACCATGAACCCTAGGAACTTTCCTGCCGTTACTCCAAACGCGCATTTCCCTGGATTAAGCTTCACATTGTAGGTTCGCAGAGTGTCAAACGTCTCCTCGAGGTCCTTCAGGTGGTCCTCCTCCCTTCGGCTTTTCACCAGCATATCGTCAACGTAGACTTGAACGTTCCTCCCAATTTGCCGTGCAAACATCTTGTTCATAAGCCTTTGATACGTCGCGCTTGCGTTTTTTAGACCAAACGGCATTACTTTGTAACAGAAGTGGCCTTGGCTAGTTACGAATGAGGTTTTCTCTTGATCGGCCTCGTGCATCTGGATTTGGTTGTATTCGAAAAAAACATCCATAAAACTCAGTAGCTGGTGTTGCGCAGTAAAGTCTACTAGAGTGTCGACCCTTAAGAGGGGGTAGCTATCCTTTGGGCATGCTTTATTTAGATCGGTGAAGTCTATGCACATCCTCCACTTCCTGCTAGCCTTCTTGACCATGACTACGTTTGCCAGCCAATCGGGGTAGTAAACTTCTCTAATAAAGTTTGCCTCTTGTAGTTTGCGGACTTCTTCAGCTATGGCCCAGTCTCTTTCTGGGGCGAACACCCGTTTCTTCTGTCGGACGGGTGGAAAGGAAGGCGACACATTCAGCCTATGCACCATGACTGACGGGTCTATTCCGGGCATGTCCTCGTGACCCCAGGCGAACACGTCTTTATTCTTTTTGAGGAAAGCTGTAAGTTCTTGTCGGGCCATGGGGGTGGCAAGGGTTCCAATTTTTGTTGTTCGATCAGGTGCGGAGTCGTCAAGGAGAATTTCTTCGAGTTGCTCTACGGGTTCTGTCGCTTTCTGGTGTTCTTCTATATTCATGGTTTGAAGGTGGTCTTTCATGTCCATCATGGCCACGTAGCACTCGCGCGCGGCTACTTGGTTCTCGCGTAATTCTCCAACTCCGTGATTGGTAGGGAACTTAATCATCAAATGGTAGGTCGAGGTCGCCGCCTTCCAAGAATTGAGGGTAGGTCGCCCCAGGATGGCGTTATAGGCGGACGAGCAGTTTACCACGAGGAACGTCACGTCTTTGGTGATCTGCTGAGGATAATCGCCTACCGTTAATGGTAGGGTGATCACACCTAAGGGGAAGACCCTCGTTCCTCCGAAGCCGACAAGAGGGGCATTCGTTGGAACCAATTGCTTCCTGCCAATTTCCATCTGTTGGAATGCCGGGTAATACAAGATGTCTACTGAGCTCCCATTGTCGACCAGCACCCGGTGCAAGTTATAGTCCCCCACCCGTAGACTAACGACTAGCGCATCGTCGTGAGGATGGTGAAGGCGTCGTGCATCCTCCTCTGAGAACCCGATAATGGGACTCTCTCTCCTTGCTGTCTTTGGCACCGAGCCTGTCAGTTGGACATTCTAGACCATCCTGAGGTATGTTTTCCGAGCCTTCTTGGACAACCCAGTGGTCGTTCCTCCTACGATCATTCTTATGTCACCAATGGGAGGTCGGGGGCGGTCATTATCCCGTTGCTGGGGCTGCTCTTGAGGCGGTGGATCTGTTCTTTCCTTGCTCACGAACTTCTGTAATTTTCCTTGTCTTATAAGGGCCTCGATCTATTGCTTTAGGTCGTAGCAATCAGTTGTGTCATGACCGTGGTCCCGATGGAAGCAACAGTATTTATCTCTAGAGCGCCTGCTGGGATCTCCCTTCAGTTTCCCGGGGAAGGTCAGGGTTCCTTCGTCCTTGATTTGCATTAGGACTTGATCTATTGGTGTGGTTAACGGGGTGAAGCTTGTGAACCTCCCTCCTGGGGGCTTGGGACGCCTTTCTTCCCTTCGGTCTCCCGGCCTTTGTCTTTTTCGCCCTTGGTCCTGTCGCTGGTCTTCCTGTGTCTCTCTCTTTCTCGGTTTTTCTTCTCGAGCTAGCAGCGCGTCTTCAGCGTTCATGTATTTGGTGGCCCTGTAGAGTACTTTCGACATGGTTTTGGGGTCATTTTTGTATAGTGAGAACAAGAACTTGCCCTTTCGCAGCCCATTTGTGAAGGCTGCTACGAGTATTTTGTCGTCAGCCTCGTCAATTGAGAGCGCTTCCTTATTGAATCGTGTTATATAGGATCTCAACGTCTCGTCCTCTCGCTGCTTGATGCTCATTAAGCATGCCGTGGACTTTTTGTACCTGTGCCCCCCAATAAAGTGAGTAGTGAACTGAGCGCTTAGCTCTTTGAAGGTGCTGATGGAGTTCGACGTCAGACGGCTGAACCATACCCTCGCGGGGCCTTTCAGCATTGTAGGGAAGGCCCTACACATGATTTTGTCTGCTACCCCTTGGAGGTGCATTAAAGTTTTGAACGTCTCCAGGTGATCCAGAGGGTCTTTCACCCCGTCGTAACTGTCTATATGCGGCATTCAGAACTTACGTGGCAGGGGGTAGGAATTGACAGCTGCAGTGAACGGTGAATCGGTGCGATTTACCAGATCGTCAAGGTCACTTGATACCCGTCCCCTGAGGGCGTTCATCATGACCTCCATTTGTTCCTTCATCGCCTGTATCTCCGTGGCGACGTGTTGTTGAGTCGCATCCGTGAGGGATGGCATACTGAGATTCTGTTGCTCTGCTCTGCTCGGAGCGTTACTGCCTTCCAGCCCTTCTCTTTCTCTTCTGTCGGCACTGGTGCCTTCTTGGTCCTGTTCTTGTGTGCCACGACCTGCATTCCTCTGGCGTAACTACTCCTCCAGGTCCTTGTTTTGCTTGGTGAGGCGCTCCACAGCTACAGTGAGGGTCCGCACCTGTCTTTCGAGTGCAGTTGGAAGTGGTTCGTCTCCTGGAATGTTGTTGGTGGTTGCCATCGAGTAAGTAAGCACCATGCAACTCTTTTGTCCGGGAAGCAATGTATGGCTTACAAATCGTAACAAACGATTCTTTTTCTCAGTTCCCACAGATGACGCCAACTGATGATGCCGAAAAACCAACAGTGAGCTACACGATACTCGCACGCGAAGCAGCACCTGCACAACAAAAACAAAGAGCGGACCTATTAGAGAGCATCGGTGTGGTACCGGCCAAATACCCTCTGAAGGTCAAGTTAAGGCTTCTCGCAACTCTAAAATGCTAGAGCGGGGTTAATTATGCGTACCTTGATTTGTGAGAGTATTGGGGCTTTTATAGTAGTCGAAAGTTGACCTCTTTTACTTGGAGTCGAAGTCCTTTCCTTATAGGAGTTCTTCTGAGCGTGGATTACGGGATCCTTTCCTTATAGAACTCTGATATTAGGCGTGAGACGCAAGTAATTTTCCTATTACTTGCGTGGTGGCCAAGTCATGGTTCTACAAAGAACCGTCAGCCTCGGGACCGTCAGCTTACCTCATCTTCAGCAGCCATGTTGGCGTCAACTCCTTTCTATGTTCTACGCTTGGCCCGTGAGCTTTGGACTACCGTCCGTTAACTCTGGAGCCTTCAGCTTTTCCAACTGGCTGAACCCGTGAGAAACTGACGGGTTAAGTTATAATTTTATTTTTGTGTATCAGTAGACATGTAGTGTATTATTTTATTTATGTATAAATGAGAGTGGTTGTATGCACCAATAATTAATACAGAGCCAATGATTTAAGTTTATTCATTTAGTTTAAAATATTTTTATAAAAACAATGACAAATTAATAGATAATAACAACAGCATAAAAATAAAAAATGTTAGACAAACTTAACAAAATAAAATAGTCATAGCTACCCACATTGGCAATAAATACTCATAATGAACTATCATGTAACAATTCAAAATTTGAAAACTTGTAGAAGGAAATTGTAAATTTTTTTTTTTTTTTTTGTCGATAACTTGATATATTCAAGTTCTATTTTTACTATAAAAAAATAAAAATTTAATTTAAGTTTCTTAATGATCCCCTTAAACAAAATTCCTAGAACCGCAATTGCAACAATGGCAGCTCTTAACACTTCAATAGTCCCCCTCAAGATGCAGTGAATGTTAGTCAAAAACTAATCTTGTTGAGAATTGTTGAGAAGAGAGGAATGGGCAAAGTGCAATCGCAATTATGTACAGCATGATACAATAACTACGAGGACAGGTTATATATGTACAGGCAAATATGATATGTCATTCTTATTGTACTACCACATATCCACACATATTGTATAATAGGCAATATCAAAGCAAGATGTACTTCGTTTCATTTAACTTGTAACTGTTTGTTTTGTATAGCTACATGTCGATTTCATATTATATACTAGTTTAGAAAATACTCTTAAATTCAAAATCATGACTTTAAGTCACGTTTTCTTGTATTTTTTAAGTGAGTGTACTACGTATGTTATAGTTTCCATGTGAAATAAACAATTCTCATATATAGTAGTTTAGTTTCTAGTGGTCAGGTGTCCTCATTAGTTAAGTGGAGTTCATTATATTTTTGTTGTAACTATGCAACAGCTAGTAACATTATTTATATATTAGTTAGTTTTTGGCTTTGGTTTCTCTGTTATGCGAGTATAAAACAAAGCCTTCCATACCGTTAATCACATTAAATGAGAATTAGCATTCTCTGAGTTCTTTTCTCAATATTACTCTCTCAATCTTCTAGTTTTATTCTCTACTTTCATTTTTATCAATAACTTGTAATGATATTGTACTTTCGATTTCATTTATAAATATAGTTGACACAATTAACTCATTCCTTTTGGATTAATATTTTCTAGAATATAGTTTTCAAATCTTTATATACCGACCTTTTCTTAAAAGACTAACATTTTGCCTCGTTATCATTCCACTAATATAATCTTAAAATAATGATAAATAAAAAGACCTTAAACTTATTGACTTGACTTTAAACCAAGAGGTAAAATCAAAGAACCCATAAGATTGGTAGAATCCACTCCTTCCCCATATTCCTTTTCTCCCACGGCCAATTGTCGGAGTTATATTCTCTAGGTTAAAAAATTTATAACATGTATGGTAACTACGCACCCTTGGCGCGATAGTCATTTTACAAGTATGAGTTTTTGTGAGGTGCGAGGGGTAAAGGTCGAAGTTCAAGTCTCTAAAAAAGAGCTTCACACACATATACATTTAAATTAGGCTATAGTAGAATTTCTATCTTATATAAAAAATTAAAAAAAAAAAAAAAAAACTAAAATTCTATCCACCCAAAAATGCTATTCCTATTTAATTTTACAATAATCTAATAATACGTCTCAAAAGTTGCTCATATATAATAGATGTTGTAGAACTAAAGGAGAATCTTATAGAATATCAGAGTCCTTTAGTGGGGGCTCTCGGAATTTGTTTCAGGGGAGTCAGTAAGAAATCTAATTTAAATAAAATTTAATAAAAAAAAATTGAATATATCAAGTCATAAAAAAATTCAAATATATGAAATTTTACAACTTCTATGGGTTTTTATACTTTAAAATCGTTACATGATAGTTCTTTTTTTTTCTTTTTTTTTTTTTTGAGAAAGTACATGATAGTTCATTATTAGTTTTTATTATTTATTGTCAATGTAGCTAGGTGTGACCATTTTATTTTCTTAATTTTGTATAACGTTTATTTATTTTTATGTAGTAGTCATTATTTTTATAAAAATATTTTAAACTAAAATGACAAAATGCAACCCACTGACACTATATTATTTATTAACCCACACATCCATATTCATGTATACATAAATATTACACTAAATGTCTACTTAACCAATAAAATATTTGAACAAATGCTAACTTTACCATTTTTTTTCTTCAATTATGTTCTAACATAAATAATACACTAAATGTCTAATTGTTGTTTTGTTTTAGGTTGTACTGATCTATGATCAGGTTGTGCAAGATTTCAGCCAATGTATGCAAAAATATTTTTAAACATAAAATAAACTAATAAAAAATTATATATATATATATATATATTTGAAGTCAGGGGGTTGATTTGAACCCCTGAACAACAAGTGTCACGGCCCTTTGTTCTTGCTTGCTTTTCTGTCCACTGTAATTGCAAAGGAAATGAAACAAAGAAAAGGGAAAAAGAAGAAAATAGCAATAGCATTTCTTTCATGGCAGTGATGACATATAAAGACTAGGTATCAAGGCCGCAAGGTCAATGAAGGCACTAGCAACCTCCAGATTTGCATAAAACGTGCAGATGTTGTAAAATGCTGTGGCAATCACCCTGGAATGGGAATATAACCCCTGCAACTGGCCATGGGTGGAGGAGAGTGGGGACTAGTGGACTTGCCTTGATAAGTTGGGCCTCTCTCTCTCTCTCTCTCTCTCTCTCTCTCTCTCTCTCTCTCTCTCTCTCTCTCTCTCTTTTCTCTCTCTCTCTCTCTCTCTCTCTCTCTCTCTCTCTCTCTCTCCATTTAAACGTTATTTTAGAATTATGTGAGTGGTATGTTCACGCAGCAATATCTTCCTCTTTATTATAAAGGAAATGTTGATATTTATGGTCTATTTAGTTGGAGGTGGAAAAGTAATAGGACAAATCCTAGGGAGGAGATGAAAAAGTTTGAGAATAAAAGAGATTTTAATTTTCTCTCTTGGTGTTTGGTTGGGGATAGAAAAGTTGAGAGATAAAAAATAAAAAATAAAAACTTTTTGTTTGGCAAAAAAGAAATATGAGAAAATAAAAAATAAAGTTTGTATAAATTTACTATCCTGCCTTATTAGATAAAACAAAAAATAACACGTTATATTTTTATTTAAAAAATGTGTATGAATGAGCACTTCATTTTTATTTTTATTTTTATCAAAAAAAATAGAGCACAAGAAGTGCAAGAAATCAAAACTTTAAAAAAAATAAGAAAAATTTGAGAAAAGAAAGGACGAGCACACAAAAAAAAAAAAAAAAAAAGAATGATAATATCATAAAAGACAATATATATATATATATAAATTAAAAAAAAAAAAAAAGGAAAAGACAAAAAAGACTTTAATAAAAATTTCAACGTTAGACGAGCAATTTCGTCCAAAAACCTAGCTCCCCATTTTCCCTTGTGTTTTCTTCCCAATTTGGGGATTGAGTTTTGGAGAGAGAAAACTGTTGGACCCACTATTTTCTCTCCCCTTTCCACTTCTAACCAAACACGCCTATTCCCCATTTTCTCTTCCTCATTTTTGTATCCTTTCAATTTTCACTCCATGCCAAATAGATTCTTAAAAAATTCTATATGATACAGTGCCCTAGAAACTCTAAAGGATATTAATCAATTCTTTTCAACAACTTTTCCTATTCAATAATTGAAAGTTACTTTCATTTTTCCTCTTCTACTTTGTTCAAAATGCTTTTACTGGGGTTTAAATTTTACTAGGGTTTAACTAATTGCCCATTAGCTTTCCTTTATGCTGATAGGGGATAATTATAAAATATTCTAGGATTATAATAAATGTGTATTCTCTCACATAATTATAGGTCTCATTAATTAAGTTTATTGTGGGACCTATTATTTATGTGAGAAGTAAAAATACACATTTATTATACTCTCACATAAATAACATGTCTCACTTTGAATTTAATTAGTGAAACCTACAATTATGTGAGAGAGTACACATTTATTATACTCCTGGAATAATTTATAATTTTCTTGTGTTGGTGGCCCACCTCTCCTTTAATCGGTATCTTTTCTTAAAGAACCCACCCTCACTATTTACATATATATAAATAATATAAAAAGGGATTTTCATGAGTTTCTTTTGGTGAATTTTATGCTAATTATTATTTTTTTAATTGTCCTAATATTATATTGGTAGTTATCAAAAGATCGAGTATAAAGTATAGCATATACGTGACAGCACGACAAGCCCAACACCTTTTTTTTTTTTTTTAACTAACAAGGGGGTCTAAAACTCAATGAGTATTTGACTATTTAAGCCCAATACCCTAATTAATGACCATGATACAATTTATCCACGGCCGACCCTAGGCCTAGGACATGTACTAGGGCCCCCTAATAGACAAAGGCCCCCAAATAGGGAAATAAGTAATATTATTTTTAAGTGGGTTGTACATTTTCCTTTCCACTTTTAAGAATGTTCAAAAAATTGAGTGATGTTAGAAATGTTATAAGTTTTATTACATAATTTACAAATTGTTGCATCACGAATCAAAATAAGTAATTTCAAATACTAGTTTATTATCATATAGTTATTGAAATACTACCAATCGCACTCTCTTTCATATTTGTTTGTATGTTTTTTGTAGTAAAAATTGTAAAAGTTTTAGCAATTTCTGCAAAATATTTATAAAATAACAGTCATCCAACCAAATATCCACTAATTAAGTGAACGAAAAATACTAAAGTTACTACAAATTTTATTACAAAAAAAATATAAAAATTGATGTGGCAAGAATACGTAGTTTTACTTAAATAATATAATAAATGAATGTTTAATTCAATTTTTCCTAATTAGTTAAACATTAGTTTATAGTAAAATTTATAGTATTCCTAATATCACTCAAGTGACTAACTATTAAACCATGCAAATAATGTATTTTAAATATATATATATATATATAAAATAATAGAGAGCATTAACTAAATTGATGGTTAATAAACTAAATATTGTTTAATTGATTAAATATAAAATGGTCCATTTAAAGTTTTCGCTTTAGGCTTCAAATTATAATGAGTCTGCCCTAGTTGTATCCTAGTATATCATATTGTGGAATTGATGAGTGATATTACGATCAAAGTACTTCAATACATAATTAGTCATTTACCATATGGTAGATATGCGTCTTGAAGTACCTATATAAGAAATTTTATAGATGATTAATATTGAATAGAAGTTATTACGTAGGGAATGAGATCAAGGGAGTCAATTCTGTATTGAAGATTGTTTTTATTTGACTACGGGAATGAAATATTTTAGTACCAATTGATATCGGTGTATCATTTTAGGATTATCACTATTTATATATAATTGTATTTATTTATGTAACTATGACTTTGTTAATTTTTATATTTCTTAATATAAAATTTAAAATAAACATATTTTATAAACTTAAATATTAGCCTAAGCATATTAACTAATATATTAACTTAAATAACATATTTTTTTAAAATAAAACAAATAAAATTTTTAACATTTTTTAAAAAAAAAAATTTATTGTACTAATTAAAACACTAATATCGGCCGAAACAATTGAAATATGTTCAGTATAACATGGTATTTTTTTAGTATATTTTAGAGAAGTACTATTATCGGTTTAATGGCTGATACAGTATATTTCTATAGTATAGTTGGTACCAGTACGGTATTGACTTTCTTGAATGAAATACCTATCATAACTTCTTGAACTGTGAGTGCATAAACATGCTTTCTAGGAAATACAGATGAAACATAATCAATAACTGGCATATTAAAAAGAAAATTAAAAGTAACAATCAATTAAATTCACTCTTCAAAACTAAAAGGATAGTATATAAAAATGGACAACTCAAAGGAAAACACCATTGCATGCAATCATTTAATTCCCTTTTTTTTCTTTCAAAATCAAATCATTTAATTATTACCTAAGCTTTGCACTTCTTTATATGCATCTCCTATAAAACAAGGGAGCCACCAGTTCAAGCCAAACAAGAAACCAAAAGACCATCATCTCTTTTCTCTATTTTGTAGCCATGGAGGGCAAAAAAACCAAGGGAAGGCAAAAGATTGAGATGAAGATAATAGACAAAGAAAGTGATCGCATGGTTACTTTCTCAAAACGTAGGTCTGGTATCAACAAAAAAGCTAGTGAGTTGGTGACCCTGTGTGGTGCTGAGATTGGTATGGTAGTTTTCTCATCAGCAGGAAAGCCGTTTTCATTTGGTCATCCCTCAGTTGAGTCTGTGGCCAACCGCTTCTTACAACAAAACCCTCCACAATCCCAAGTTGATAATACCTGCCCTTTAATGGAGGCTCAATGGAGGTTGAGAATCAATGAGCTCAACCAACAATGCGATGAGCTTTTCAGGCAACTCGAGGCTGAGAAAAAGCGAGAAAAGGTACTCCAGGAACTGAAAAAGGCAAGAGGAAGCAACGGCTGGTGGGAGGTTCCAACTAAGGAGCTTAACTTTCAACAGCTACAACAAATGAATGAATCATTGAAGGAGTTCCACAAAAATCTGTGCACTAGTATGAAGGAGAAGGTTATAGCTGGGTTACCCTCTTCTTCTTCTTCTTCCACCTTTCTTGCTGATAGTTCTGCGCAAGGAGCCATCCCCTTTGCCCCTAATGACAGTGGAACTAATCCTTCAAGCTTTCCTCCTGTATATGGCTATAATTAAATAAAGGCACTTCTGGATCTATTTAGAGCGTTATTTTTATTATTTCAGGTTTTATAAAACTTGAAAAAATAAATGGGGGGAAACTGAAGGTTCTTCTTCTTTCTGTTTTTATTTTTATTTTGGAATATGTAGTGTGGGATTCAAAGATCTTATGATTTGCGGCAAATTATATTATATAACTTCCATATTTTCTTGTCTGTCAAAAATCAAAGCAGCTTTACTTCTTTGCTCAAAAGAGATTCTCAAACACCAAAGTCAAGAGAGATGATACCATACATAACCCTAAAAAAAACATAACCAGAGACCTACGAAAATTCCCTTGCTCTTCTTTCAAGGCCAATGAAAGAGATTGTAAAAAGAAAAAAAAAATACCATCTCACTCCAAAATTAGAGGACACATTAGCAATGTATATTTATGAATACTATCTTATGATTCTTATTACACAGTACAAATCCAGCCACTTAATTATGTTTTCAGTTGTCACTACCAGTTAATTTTTTTTTTATTCGTCAACATGCTTAATAAGGAAAATTGAAACTCATGGAATCGAGGATATAAACTTGTATTGGTTTTCCATTTTGTACTTCACAAATCACAATTGGCTAATAGTCTGATTTTTTCTCCCTTTTAAATTTTGGTTGCTTTAAAAATAAAATAAAAAACCACAATGTTTTAAGGCTACAATTGGTGAAATAATTACACTATAGTTTGGGAGTATGATAATGTTATACTCTCTTTTCTCACATGAATATCACATAAATAATAAGTCTCACTAATTAAATTTCATGATTAGACTTACTATTCATGTGAGAGTAGAGAACACAACATTATTATACTCCTAATTATTTTCATAAGTTTAGTTGTTACATATAGATAGTTTGTAAAAAACAATGTTGAATATGTGAAGTTCGTATTTTTTGAAAATACACTAATTTTAAAAATTGTTATATGTACCAAGATATAACTATTACCACAATTTTAGAGATGGCCTCAATTTAAGGAGTATATATTTTTAAAGAATAACTATTTTTTGTAAAATCAAAAGTCATGTAGCTTAACTGATTAGTACCACTTGATATTTCTAATGAAGATATTCATAGTTCAAAGCCTTCTACCCCCATCTAATGAATTATAAATAAATCACTAAAAAAACAGATAACCATTCTATTACAAGACTTATAATCATCACTATTCAAGTAAATTTATTGAGTAATAAATGTTTGTGCTTGACAGTGTAATCTCTCTTATCAACTTCGTTAAGTTGTCTTATTACCATGATAATGAAACTTTCTTTTCCATTAAAAGTATTCATTTATAATTTCTGTTGGGTCCCAAATAATATTATTACAAAAATTAACAATCTAAAGTAACAATTATAGAGAAGAACACAAATATTACGTGAAAAATCCTTTCTTCTTGAAGGGAAAAACCACGGGAAAAACTCTGAATAATTTCACTATCATCAAATTAATTACAATTATTCTTGTGTATGTCACACGGCTAAAGAAAAATCTCTCTTATTTTTCTTTACTCTTACACACACTAATTATTTCTCTCAAAGGTGGCAACACTTTGCTCTCTCCTTTCTATTTTCTTCTTCATGCACAACTCTCTCTTGATTGTCTTCTTTTCTTTAAGTAGTTCACTCTTGGTTGCTCTCTCTCTCTTTTCTTGTGCGGCTTCCTCTTTCTTTGCTCTTGCACATAATCTGCTTATGTCTTCTCAAAGGCAGCAGTCATTTACTCTCTCCTTCCTCTTGCATTCCTTCCAAGCGAAAATCCCTTCTATTTTCTCTTGGTTTCATGCTCTATTTCTCCTCTCCCCAAAGGGAGGACCCTTGGGCCAAAGTCAAAGACAAAGCCAATAAATTTTTTGTAGCATTGTCTATTTATAAAACTCTTTTCTTACTCCCTCTTGAACTAGGAATACATTACTTCTTTAACAAAGAATAGATTTCTCTTCCACACCAAAGAATAGTCTTTCCTTTCACACAAGGGAATAGACTTTCCTACTATACTAAGGAATAGTCATTCATTTCACACAAAGGAAACCCAAATTAATTTTTTCTTATTCAACAAGGAAACCTAATTAACTTTCTAGTCACAATTAGAATTTGAGACAATTTCCCAACAACCTCATCATCGCCTAGATATATAGAGGTTCTAATGCCCCCATTGAAAATCTTTTTCATCGAAATTAGTCCATTGCTTTTTTTGAATAATTTATTTTGACTTCCACACCATTTTTTACCACAAGTTGTGACTACATGAATTCACATTTTTAGTGGAAACTTTTTTCTCAAAAGTTAAAAATGGCTATTATTTTGAGAAATTTTTTTTTGGTAATTTATATTTGTTAGAATAATGGTCAAATGATTAAACTTATTATTTCTTAACTTTTTGAGATTTTAGGGCATTTGATAATCTACATATATAATAATAGGTGAAGCTGAGAGAAAACTCAAATTAAAATTCCAATTTAGAGTTTCAATTTTGCGCCATATGTTCTAAATTATTTATTCTTAAAGAGTTTTATTTCTTAATTTTAGAATCAAATGCGGGACCACATCATAAATATTTATTCAAGTGAGTTATTAAGTACAAAAACCAAAGAGTCTAGAATAAATGAATTGTAAAAAAAAAAAAAAAAAAAAAATATAATCTAGTATATCATAATAGTCATTAGGAAACCATAAATCAATTAATACTCTTTTCATTCTTTGCCAAGAGCGAATTGGATGCTTACCTCGTCGCTTTCTATCAATTTGAATGTCTTCCCACCATTCTTCTGCTTCATTGTCTAATTTATTAGATGCAAGCTGCACCTTTTCTTCATCACAAATCTTCCAAAAATTAAAATACTCTTCCAAATCAAGAAGCCAGTCAATAAAATCCATCTTACACATATCTCCGTCAAAGAATGGAATTTTCTTGTAGTTTGGAGTGTGTCTTTGAATATATCAAACATTGTTGCTGCAAGATGATTTCCTAGCAAGAAGAGTAGCAATCTTTTGCTGGATTTCGCCTATAATTTTCTGACTCTTTTCACAAAATTGCTGATTCTCATCATGAAAATTAAGGAACTCAGCCCTAGTGAGGATTGGGTTGTTGACGTCGTCATTGTTGTGGTGGTCACCGTCTTGCCGGTTAGCCATTAGACCAGGGTAAGTCAAGGCTCTGATACCAACTGATGTCGCGGAAGCCTGAAGAAGAGCACACACGATGCTCTCTTGATGAAACAGAAACTAAACTATTAGTTCCTAAGTAGTAAACCTCGAATCCACGAGGGGTTTCCCTGAATCCACAAGGAGATAAAACTGGAATCCACCAGAAAAGAAAATTGACAAAATGTCTGTGCTTATTGATAATAGTCTATTAACTGAATTGCCTTTGGAGGCTACAATGCGTTTAAATAGTAAAAACAAAACCTAGGGCAAATAGAAACCCTAAGGCGGCTACGAAAGCATGTAAAACCCTAATTTGACTAAAAAACATTAAAAACACCTAAAAATAAGGAAATAAATGCCCTAAACCTAAAATAACAAAAATTACATAAAAATACCAAATATAAAAGATTACAAAAATTAATTAGAATATTTTGTCCTACATCAAGGCTCATTGATATGAGCACAAATCCAGTCTGGGCTGGACTAGTTAGCAAGGAAGACGACCGGTACAGAGTACAGACACGTTGGTGTTTTGTGTCGGCTTAAATACCGGCCGTTCCGGGGATATAGACCGGCTTTCGGCCGGAAATTAGATACCGGGCCGGAACAAAAAGCTATCGATCTTAACGCAGGCAGTAACCCATAAATACTGTTGATTAACATTCAACGTTCTCCTCTTCACACCGATCTGGGGAATCTTCATCTTGGCCTTACAGTGGTCTGGCGGTGACCGGCGTTCATTGTGGCAGCAAAACATGGTTGAATGCCTGATATGAAAGAGAGATCAGATCTGAAAATGTGTGTTGACTGATGGAAAGAGAAATAGTATCTCACGTTAGAGAGAAATCTAAAAATAGGCGGCGGAAAACTGGGAGTAGAAATAAACATATTAGACAAATAAGTAATGCAAACTTTTTTACAAAATTTTTTACAAAGACTGCTAGTAAATAAAACAATAACGTTAATAGTAAATACAGATAAAAATTAATAAAAAAATTTCACATTAACCATTTATAAAAATGTTATAAAATAATATATATATATATATATATAGCCTAAGTCTACACAAATACTCAATAGTGAGTCCCATGAAACGACAAAGAGAGGCACAGAAGTTTAAATTGCGTTGGCAGACCAAATTTACCTAATACCACAATTTTAGCAAACTTTTAGGAGAAAATCACCATCAAAAGGTTACTCATATTTAGTTACTGTAGCAATTTTTTGAATTCAAAATTGACAAATTTAGGAGGTGTTTGGTACATATACTTAAAAATTTGTATTTTGTTATTTGAAAACATGTGTGGAAATACATATAGGTGAAAATCTGCTCATACATACTATGAGAATAACAAAATTTGCTCACACATGTAGGTGAGAATAACAAATTTGAGAATAACAAATTTGCTCATACATGTAGGTGAGTATTGGTTGCCCACATAGGATTAGTTATTCTATTCTAATTTTTTGTATTTCATAAAAAAAATATATTATTCGCATATAATCACTCACTCAATGTATTAAATTTTTCTTTATATATATAATTTACATATAATTTTTAATTAAGTTGTACTTCGTATGGATAAAACCAAAAGAAAAAACAAAATAAATAAGTGAAGACATACTAACCAAATCATATAACGAGCCTAAAAGTATAATTGTATAAACAATTTAGTTAGCTCAACTGGTGAAGTCTCTGATAGTTGAATAAGAGATCTGAGGTTCAATCTCTATCTATACTAAAAACCGATTGGTGCCTTGGTCTAATGATAAATAACTATTTTTAAGAGTAGACGCTATAAGTTAAAAGTCTCTCTAAAAAAAAATATATATAAACAATTAAGCCCAAGACAGCCATGTTTAGGGCCCGTTTGGAAGCTGTGTTTAAATAACAATTTTCAGTTTTTTGAAAATACATGTGAGTGAAAAAGTGTGTGAAAATATGTGTAATGTTGTTTAAAAACTAAAAACATATGTTTAAAGTCGCGTATCAAATGGGGCCTTAGCCTCCCATAGAATATTTCTAAAAATAATTTTAATCAAGTTTTGAAATTTTGAAAGAGAAAAAATCTTAGGATATGTTAGATAACTATTTTTGTTTTTTGTCCAAAATTTGTTTCTATGAATATTTTTTTAAAAATAATAATAATAATTTTCTTGTGTTTTCAAAATCAAGAACATGTTGATTCTCAACCAAAAACTAATAATAATAATAATCAAGAGCATGTTTTAGTTTTCTTGTGTTCTATATTAACACCACAAATATATCAACAAAAGTCACGTAAAGGCATAGCCAGGTTCAGGGAAAGTGCTATGGAGTCGAGTCGTCCACTTACTTCATGGCTAAAAAACAAAAAACTTAAATCAATATTTATTCATTTTAAAAAGAAATCAAAACTAGTAAATATTATTATACATGCATGGACATCCGCCGCATGAGAAGACAAAAAGGTTCGGATTCCATTAACACCACATTTGATGAATTCAACCTAGCAAGGTGAAGTGAAGGTGGCATGCTATGTAGTCAAGTTCATGGTTAAAAACAAAAAACATCGTGGCTGATGGCTACGGCATAATATACACGTCTTTCGAAATGACAAAGACTAATGCATTATTATGGGTTATTTATTTCAAAAATTTTAACACTGAAAACGCTATATGAGTGGGGTTGGCTGGTAGAATCCGAGAAGATGGAAATAGTTTGTATTTCAATATGACATTGGGACGGTGAAGTGGGCATTTGAATTATTGAATATGATGAAGTTTCTCTGTTGTTTCCCTTTCAACTTCTCAGCTTTCACTCTCATCAATCGGGAAAAAAAACACGCTTAACACCAATTTTCAAAAGTAAAATACTTTTGTGACAGGAAAGGACAAACTCTCTTTACTATTCCAAATGAAATATAATGTCATTTTCTTCGAATTCAGTTATATTCATGCATGCACGGATTAGGAACAGTTACGGATAATGATAAGTTGCAGCCAACAAGAGACAATGCAAGTCAGCAAACTCAAACTCAAAGACTAACAATATGTTTGGAAATGGGAGAAGGGAATGAGAAAAGAAAGAAAAAGTAAGGAAGTGGTATTATTTCCCCCTTCTTTTTTTTCTTTTTTTTTTTTTGAGAAGGATTATTTCCTCCATTTGGTTGTACAAGAGAAGAGAAAAAATGAAGTCCCCCCCCCGCCTCCCCCTTTTTATAGTATAAAATGATTAATATATATGTCCTTAACATTTTTAAGAAATTACAAGTATTTTGAAATGAAAAAAGTTTAGTTACAAAATTGGTTGTAACTTTAGGTTACAACCTTGCTCAATATATTTTATTGGAAATGAATTTTGACAAATTCACTATTGGATTACATCTTCTTCTTATATCTTCTATACTTGCAAAATTTCTAAAAAATTAAAGATCAATGACAACGTCATCAATAAATTGTTTAAATTGTAAATTTTTCTAATTTAAAACTATACATAAAATACAAAAATAATTTTATAGTAGTGTTTGAAAGAAAATACTACTTGATATACAAAAATAAATTATGACTCAACCCGTCAATTTCCCATGGCTTAGACTGACGGGTTCAGCCAATTGGAAAAGCTGAAGGCTCCAAAACTAACGGATGGTAATCCAAAGCTCACGGGCCACGCGTAGAACGTAGCGAGGAGCTGACGCCAACATGGCTGCTGAAGATGAGGCAAGTTGACGGTCCCAAGGCTGACGGTTCTTTGTAGAACCATGACTTGGCCACCACGCAAGTAATAGGAAAATTACTTGCATCCCATGCCTAATATCAGAGTTCTATAGGGAAAGGATCCTGCAATCCACACTCAGAAGGACTCCTATAAGGAAAGGACTTCGACTCCAAGTAAAAGCTGTCAACTTTCGACTACTATAAAAGTCCCAATACTCTCACAAATCGAGGTACGCATAATTAACCCCGCTCTAGCACTTTAGAGTTGTGAGAAGCTCTAACTTGACCTTCGGAGGGTATTCGGCCGGTACCACACCGGTGCTCTCTGATAGGTCCGCTCTTTGTTATTGTGCAGGTACTGCTTCGTGTGCGAGCATTATGTAGCTTACTGTTGGTTTTTCGGCATCATCAGTTGGCGCCGTCTGTGGGAAACCTGAAAAAGAATCGTTTGTTACGATTTGTAAGCCATACATCACTTCCTGGATGAAAGAGTTGCATGGTGCTTACTCGCTCGATGGCAACCACCAACAACGTTCCAGGAGACGAACCACTTCCAACTGCACTCGAGAGACAGGTGCGGACCCTCACTGCAACTATGGAGCACCTCACCAGTTACGCCAGAGGAATGCAGGTCGTGGCACACAAGAACAGGACCAAGAAGGCACCAGTGCCGACAGAAGAGAAAGAGAAAGGCTAGAAGGCAGTAACGCTCCGAGCAGAGCAGAGCGACAGAATCTCAGTATGCCATCCCTCACGGATGCGACTCAACAATACGTCGCCACGGAGATACAGGCGATGAAGGAACAAATGGAGGTCATGATGAACGCCCTCAGAGGACGGGTATCCAGTGACCTTGACGATCTGGTAAATCACACCGATTCACCGTTCACTGCAGCTGTCAATTCCTACCCCCTGCTACGTAAGTTCCGCATGCCGCATATAGACAGTTACGACGAGGTGAAAGACCCTCTGGATCACCTGGAGACGTTCAAAACTTTAATGCACCTCCAAGGGGTAGCGGACAAAATCATGTGTAGGGCCTTCCCTACAACGCTGAAAGGCCCCGCGAGGGTATGGTTCAGCTGTCTGACACCGAACTCCATCAGCACCTTCAAGGAGCTAAGCGCTCAGTTTACTACTCACTTTATTGGGGGGCACAAGTACAAAAAGTCCACGGCATGCTTAATGAGCATCAAGCAGCGAGAGGACGAGACGTTGAGATCCTACATAACACGATTCAATAAGGAAGCGCTCTCGATTGACGAGGCTGACAACAAAATACTCGTAGCAGCCTTCACAAATGGGCTGCGAAATGGCAAGTTCTTGTTCTCACTATACAAGAACGACCCCAAAACCATGTTGGAAGTACTCTATAGGGCCACCAAATACATGAATGCTGAAGACGCCTGCTAACTCGAGAAGAAAAACCGAGAAAAAGAGAGAGACAGGAAGACCAGCAATAGGACCAAGGGCGAAAAAGACAAAGGCTGGGAGACCGAAGGGAAGAAAGGCGTCCCAAGCCCCCAGGAGGGAGATTCACAAGCTTCACCCCGTTAACCACACCAATAGATCAAGTCCTAATGCAAATTAAGGACAAAGGAACCCTGACCTTCCCCGAGAAACTGAAGGGAGATCCCAGCAGGAGCTCTAGAGACAAATATTGTCGCTTCCATCGGGATCACGATCATGACACAGCTGATTGCTATGACCTAAAGCAACAAATCGAGGCCCTTATAAGACAAGGAAAATTACAGAAGTTCGTGAGCAAGGAAAGAACAGACCCACCGCCTCAAGAGCAGCCCCAGGGACGGGATAATGACTGCCCCCGACCTTCCATTAGTGACATAAGAATGATCGTAGGAGGAACGACCACTGGGTCGTCCAAGAAGGCTCGGAAAACGTACCTCAGGATGGTCCAGAACGTCCAACTAACAGGCCTGGTGCCCAAGATAGCACGGAGAGAGAGTCCCATTATCGGGTTCTCAGAGGAGGATGCGCGACGCCTTCACCATCCTCACGACGATGCGCTAGTCATTAGTCTATGGGTGAGGGACTATAACTTGCACCGAGTGCTGGTCGACAATGAGAGCTCAGCAGACATCTTGTATTACCTGGCATTCCAACAGATGGGAATCGACAGGGAGCAATTGGTTCCAACGAATGCCCCTCTTGTCGGCTTCAGAGGAACGAGGGTCTTCCCCTTAGGTGTGATCACCCTACCAGTAACGGTAGGCAATTATCCTCAGCAGATCACCAAAGACGTGACGTTTGCAAGCGCACAGAATCGTAACAAGTAGTAAAGTGTTTTCAGAAAACGAATGTCGAACCCACAGGGATTAACTATGTTATTGAATACCGAAATTTACTAAATTAAGTACTATTTGGAAAATCGAAAATAGATGGAACGTTCTACTATTTGAATTAAATTAAACTATTTAATAAAAATAAATCTATGAATAAAAAATTAACAAAGCGTAAAATCTAAAAGTGTAAAAATATGATAAGAATGGATCTAGAGCAGTTGATTTCACCTAACAAATCCCACACAATTTATTCTTCCTAATTATTAAATTCTAATAATCTCTCGTTGATGATTAAAAATTCCTTAAACGGTAAAGCATCTCTACTTTCGCTCAACTAATGGTGTTTAATTCTAGAACTAAAATAACAAATCACCTCTCGGTCTCATTGTAATTCAATTGATCAAACCATAATTCGTAAAAAATAGTAAGCATTAAGAATAAGAATTAAACACTCAATCATGGAAATATTAAAAATAAAATAATTCAGAATATAAATTGTGTGTTCATTGCTAGACTACATCAACGCTCTAGAAAATAAAATTTAGTTCATAATAAAACTGAAAAGAAAACAAATACAACTTATGTCTTTCATCTGATGGTTGATCAACATGAAGCTCTTGCCTTTGCCCTCAGATCCTCCTCTTCAGAAAGACTCCTAAAAGAAAAATCTTCAATGCGGCAGCCCCCTTTTTCTCTCAGGTTTTCTCTCCTCTTTTTTTCTTTTTACCCTAAAAGAGCCTTTAAATAGGTCAAGGAATCCTATTCCCGTTTGGAGAAAATCCCAGATTTTTAGGCTTCACTTAACCGACGATTTTGGCCCATTTAACGTCAGAATTCGGACTTTTGGTAAACTACAAAGTTGTAGCCCTTTAAGTTAAATTTCCAGCCCAATTTGAATCATCTCGATTGGATATCTGAGCCCAAAGTTATGCTGAAAATACTAACTGATGTGCAGGCTGGAATCCTAATTCGAATTGGACTTGGATTTTGTACAAAATTCCTTTGATTCCTTGCTCTTCTCATTCCTTCAAAGCACAAATGAATAGATAAATATAAATAAAAAAAATCAAATCAAATCAAAAGAAATAAAGGAAAACTAACAATTTTAATAAATAAGAGGATAATAAAAATCATGTAAAAATTACACTTATCAACGTTCCTCGTGGTAAACTGCTCGTTCACCTATAACGCCATCCTGGGGCGACCTACCCTCAATTCTTGGAAGGTGGCGACCTCGACCTACCATTTGATGATTAAGTTCCCTACCAGTCACGAAGTTGGAGAATTACGTGGGAACCAAGTAGCCGCGCGCGAGTGCTACGTGGCCATGATGGAAATGGAAGACCACCTTCAGACCATGAATATAGAAGAACACCGGAGAATGACAGAACCCGTAAAGCAACTTGAAGAAATTCTCCTTGATGACTCCGCACCTAATCGAACAACAAAAATTGGAACCCTTGCCACTTCCATGGCCCGACAAGAACTTACAGCTTTCCTCAAAAAGAATATAGACGTGTTCGCCTGGGGTCACGAGGACATGCCTGGAATAGACTCGTCAGTCATGGTGCATAGGTTGAATGTGTCACCTTCCTTTCCACCCGTCCGACAGAAGAAACTGGTGTTCGCCCTAGAAAGAGACCGGGCCATAGCTGAGGAAGTCCACAAACTATAAGAGGCAAACTTTATTAGGGAAGTTTACTACCCCGATTGGCTGGCAAACGTGGTCATGGTCAGGAAGGCTAGCGGGAAGTGGAGGATGTGCGTAGACTTCACCGATCTAAATAAAGCATGCCCGAAGGACAGCTACCCCCTCCCGAGGGTCGACACTCTAGTAGACTCTACTGCGCAACACCAGCTGCTGAGTTTTATGGATGCTTTTTCCGGATACAACCAAATTCGGATGCACGAGGCCAATCAAGAGAAAACCTCGTTCGTAACTAGCCAAGGCCTCTTCTGTTATTTCCTTTAAACTTCCCAGTTTTCACACTCTTCCTAAAAAAGAGTCAACTTTGTGGTCACCCGACACCAATTCTCATTTCTTTGTAAATCACCAACTGTAAACAGTAATTATATCTCATTTTCTTAACTATTAATTACATGTCACTGCCAGTGCCGGCTCTACAGGGTAAGAATTGATGCAGTCACTTAAGGTTCCAAGTAGAAAAAAGGTCCAAATTTTAATTTAATTAAGCTCAAATATTAGCCATTACTTAAAATAATTTTTTTTTTATCAAGTAGAAATATTACATTCACAATATTTTTTACAATAAATCTTAAGTAGCAGGTTATTAGAGTCTATTACTTATTGATAGCAAAATAAATAATTTCAGTAATAATGTTAAATTAGAACCAATAACAACTTAAAAATTAGGATTTGTTGTGAAAAATATTATGAATGTAGCGCATCTAAAAAAAAAACAATATACAAAAAAAAAATTTATAACATTTTCCATAATAATTGAGTTGACAAACTTTTATTAGTTTTTATCTAGGTCCACCACTAATATTACTCTTTTACTTACCACTATCAATCTATCATATCAAAAGTGTGAAAGTTTTGTCAATTTTTTGTGTCTACCGATTTTCTAAAAAAAAAAAAAATCTACATTGTTCATGTTAATTAGTAATAATTTTGTATCTCAAATAAGATAGTAGAATTTAAGTAATATATATTTTTTAAAGTCATATTTAAATATATTAATTGCCTCAATTTAGTTTTCGCCTTAGGTCCTCAAATGCATATAGCCGCCTTTGGTCACTGCGTTGGCGACTCTAAGAATTTTGTTTTGAGGGGGATCATTAAAAGAACTTAAATTATACTAAATTTAATAAAAAGAGAACTTCTTACATTGAGAAAAAAAAAAATACGCACAAATACATCAAATCTTACAATTTTTATTATTTTGAAAATCGTTACATGATAGTCTCATTATTAATATTGCAAACTACATCTCTTCAAAAGTAAAGTTTAGTTAAATAAAATTTTTCTTGGACTTTTTCTTTTTATTTGTAAAGACCTAATTTATTGTTAAGGGGACCAAAGTTTAAGCACAAAATTTGGCTGCAAACTTAGTTGTAGTTACTCTCACTAAATGAATTAACATTATTACATATTTTGAAAATTTAATAGATGAATTGTATATTTTTTATATTCTTAAAACATGTTAAAATTTCATACCAATTGGATGTTATTTACTATTCGATTTATAAAATTATTTTTTATGTATAATTTTAGATGGTAAAAACTTAAAATTTAAGGCTCTGTTTGGATTTTTTTTTTTTTTTTTTTTTGTCATCACTCATCACTCTTCACTTAATTTTCGTAACTCATCATTTATCACTTAAAATACCCCACTTTCCCAATCCACCCGTTTGGCACTTATCACTTAGTCTTGCCGTTACTTTTTGTTTAAAAAAAAAAAATGAAAAGTCAAGATATGCGGCTGGGCTTTGTTTCAAAAAAAAAAAAAAAAAAAAAAACCCAAAAGTCAAACATTGCGGCTGAATAGTGAGAGAGTTGTGAGTTTAATTATGGAAATGCCATTGAAAATAGAGTTATGAAAACTGAAAACAAAGAATTGAGTGATGGAAACAAAAACCAAACAGACTTCTCAGCCATGGGTCCTATCATTTTGAGTTATGGGTGATGGAAACAAAGTTATGAGTTATAGAAACATCAAATCTAAACCGCCCCTAAATATTTGATTGAATATAGTTGTAGCCTTAGTTTACAACTAAGCTTGTTATCAAATTTTGTCCAAAATTTAATTATGTTGGGCCTAAAGAAAATTTAGGGAGGTCACAAAGTTTTTTTAAGAATAAAAAAAAAATCATAATCTTTAAAATTTTATAAATAACAAATTTTTTTCCAAGTCATGGTCTTGGGACCACGCTGGACTCTATGTAAAGCTGCCTCAGTGTCATTATTTCAAGTCATGATCCTGTTTGGATACCGTTTATTGCTAAAAATTGAAAATATTATAATAAAATAATTTTTAAATATGTGAATAGTGCCTTGAGACTCAAGTTTAAAGTTTTTTTTGCTGAAAAAAGTACTTACGAGTCTTATAAACAGTGCATGAGACCCACTAATAAAAGGCACCCGCAGGGAAACGCGCAAAAAGTGCTTCCCAAACTCAGCCACACATTTGTTTTTATAAGATTTTTTGCTCTCAACTACACATTTGAATCTTATTCAACCACGCGAAATTTCTCATCAATTGCCTTATCATTGGGAGAAAAACTCAGGAATAGTGACGCAGCTGGGTCTATAAAAAGGGGTGTAATAGAAAGAAACGTGCAGAGTAAAATTAAGCTGTGTGAAGATCTAAAGAAAAAGAAAAAAAAAACAGAGATTTGTTCAGAGTGAAGATCTTGTTGCAATTTTGGTTTCACTGGGTTTCTAGAGAGGTATTATTGTATTTTTCAAATTTATTGTAAACTTAAGTTTTGGGCATAAACTTGAGCATTGCATATTCTATTTTATTATAGTAAACTAGCATGTAACTTCATGCAAACGCGTTGATGCATTTAAAATTAAACAAAATTTTTATTATAAAAATATAAATAATTAGTCAAACTAATTTTTTTTTTTTTAAACATGTAACACATGCATTCATGCATACATATAGATATATTTAAAATTAAACACAATTTTTATCATAAAATATAGATAATTAGTCAAATTATTTTCTTAAAGTAAACATAATTAGTCACATATTAAAATTTTTACCTAAATTTAATACTACTTATGATTATTTTTTTGCTAATTTTTAATAAGATAGAACATGTGGTGATTTTTGTTATGTGGTGATTTTTATTTTATTTTTTTTTTGATAAACATGTGATTTTTATTGAGTATATATGATTTTTTTTTTTGTTTTTTTATTTTATAGTTCGTTAATATTAGATTCTTAGTATTTTGCACTCATTAACTCACTTGACGCAAAGATTAAAAAATTTAAGTAGACACATAGCACAAGCTTGAGTGGATAATTATGGTGCAATTCCCATATAAATTTAGACACATGGCGCAAAATTGGATTATAAATTCTAATTCTAATTCAATTTTTTCTAAGGTTTACCTATCTATATATATATATATATATATATGTATATAATAATAATAATAATAATAATAATAATAGGTAAAATAGAGAGAAAATTCAATTAAATTTCAAATTAGAATTCAATTAGAATCTAATTTTGCGTCATGTGTCTCATTTAATATAAATTTGAGAATTTTGTACCAAGTGAGTTAATTTAGTGTAAAAATTGAATTTCAATTAGAGTTTAATTTTGCGCCACGTGTTCCAGCTAATCTAAATTTTTAAATATTTGTGCAAAATTAGTTAATTTAGTATAGAAAATGATGAGTCAATATAATAAACCATAAAAACATAATCATATAACAAAAAAATTCAAATTTATAAGTCATCTATATATATATATATATATTAATGGGTAAAACTTAGAGAAAATTGAAATAGAATTTGAAATTATAATCCAATTTTGTGTTATGTGTCCAAATTTATGTGGGAACTACACCATAATTATTCACTTAAACTTATGTCATGTGTCTATTTAAGTTTTTTAATCTGTGTGTCAAATGAGTTAATGAGTGCAAATACTAAAATCTAAAAATAATATTAATGAATTATAAAATAAATAAATAAAACTCACATATACTCAATAAAAATCACCACATGTTTCTCAATAAATAAATAAATAAAATAAAAATCACCACTCGTTTTATCTTATTAAAAATTAGGAAAAAAAATGATCATAAGTAGTATTAAATTGGGTAAGAATTTTAATATGTGACTAATCATGTTTACTTTAAAAATATAATTTGACTAATTATCTATATTTTATTATAATAATTGTGTTTAATTTTAAATATATCTATATGTATACATGTGTTACATGCTTTAAAAAAAAATTAATTTGACTAATTCTTTATATTTTTATAATAAAAATTTTGTTTAATTTTAAATACATCCATGTGATTGCATGGAGTTACATGTTATTTAATATTTATATAGATGACTTATAAATTTGAATTTTTTTAGTTGTATAATTATGTTTTTTATGGTTTATTATATTCAACTCATCGTTTTCTACTTTAAATTAACTCATTTAGCACAAAAATTAAAAACTTCAATTAAATGGAACTGTGCAATAAAATTAAACTCTAATTGAAATCCAAATTTTACACTGAACTAACTAACTTCAAAATTCTTAAATTTAGATAGATGAGATAATGGCTGCAAAATTAGACTCTAATTGAATTCAATTTGAAAATTTAATTGGATTTTGTTTATTATTAGATTCTATATTTTGCACTCATTAACTCACTTGAACAAAGATTAAANAGTTCTCACATAAATTTAAACACATTGCGCAAAATTTGATTATAATTTCAAATTCTAATTCAATTTTTCTAAGGTACCTTTACCTATTAATATATATATATATATATATAGAGAGAGAGAGAGAGAGAGAGAGAGAGAGAGAGATTGTTCCCTATATATTAATTAGAGGGTTTTCAATCTTGTGTGACTAATTTTCTTGCTGCTTGTGCGTGATTATTTATTTATCTTTTTGCTCAGGATATATTTAAATTTATTTACACATATAGATGGTGAATTATCCCAACAAATTTATGGCAGATGTACTCTTCGTGAAGTGACTCAAAACTTTCATAATTTTAACCAGATTGCATAAACAAAACCAAGAAATACTTGGTGTCCAAACTCTTATATTACAGCCCTCCAGCCATAAAAAAGTTGCATCATTGATCACATTCTTCTCATTTTTACAGGATTTTGGAAGAGGTGATTGGTGGACACCATACCCTCAAACCATGTTTAGTTTCATGGAGATGCTTAAATCATTGGCACCATTTTTCACTGCCGCTATTGTGATTGTACTAAGTCCCTTTGTAAAAGAATGCATACCTTCTGTAGTCAGCAATTATCTCGTCTCCACCTTTCAAATGTGGCTCGCTAGATTCTGTACGCCTCACATCACTGTCGTCATTGAAGAGAAAGGTGAACTCAAAAGCAACCAAATCTATGAAGCTGCCCAAGCCCACCTACATACCCTGATTTCTGATTCAACAAAACCAAAACGCTTCAAGGTAAGCAAAGAAGATAGGCAAACGGAATCAACCATTGATATCATAAAGGATGTAGAGGTTATTGACTACTTTAGAGAAATTAAACTCAAATGGAAGTTACGTTGAAAGTTCAAAATGGGTATGAAACACCCTTGAACGTTTAGACCCCAAATAACAAAAATACCAATTCAAGCTTTATATTAAACAATTAATGTGTGGAACATGATAATAAGCTCATACCAGAATTGATATACAATTTAAGCCAAATATAAACACATCCACAGCAGTAAATATAAGACAAAGATAAGGGAAGGAAGATGCAAACTCTCGGACAACACACGATGTGTTATCGAAGAGGAAACCGAAGTCCTCGGCGTAAAACCTCTCCGCCGCCCTCCAAGCGGTCAAATAATCCACTAAAGAATGTAGTTGGGATACATGAATAGCAGAAGACCCTCCAAGCCTAATCTACCCAAGTACCTAAGCCCTCCAAGCTTCTTGCTCCAACGAGGTTACGCCGAACCTATTTCTTCTTTAGCTTCCTGGATTCTGCTACTAGATCATAGCATCAACCAATGTATATTGGTTCCTTTCCAAACTGCTTCCCAAAGCACCAAATGGACCTTCTCACAGACGTGGGTGTGGTGAGATAAGGGTTTGGTAAATGACCTCTCAAGGGTATGACAATGGAGAGGAAGAGAGTAGAGGAATTTGTAGAGTCTCTTTAGATGAAGATTGGGGATGAATCAATCTTGTATTTCTCTAGGGTTTTCTCTCACAAAATTCTCTCTAGAAGCTCTCTCAAAATGATGGATATAAGGGTGTATATATAGTAGGGTGAGAAGGGAATGCAAAACGTCAGTTTTTGCCAAACAAGGCAAGTTGGCGACTTGACCTCGCGGCTTGGCCAAGTCGTAAAATCAAGTCGCGACGTAACGGCCTGGCCAGACTGGAACTTTTGTCCTGTAGCGTGACAGCTGGCGCAACCCTTCAGCTTCCCAGTGTGCCTCTCACGTGCCTGCCTTTCGCGGCTTGGCAGTCGCAACCCACCCGCGAGTCCTAGCTGCGAGACTCTGTTTTTCTTGCACACTCTTGAACTTTTCTTCACATCTTCTCACACACTACCCTTACAATTTTCCCACCTAAATACAGGGTTGCTAAGTGCTAAATTACAAGCAAATTGGTCACGGAATAAAGCCAATTAAATGGTTGATAAAATTCAACCTTACAATCTTCCCCTTTCGCTATTCCGTGACAAAACCCTACAACAGACTCTAGACTTAAACGTGAGTTGGGAACAATTGAAAAACTCACTCACACCTAACTCTAGATTCTGTAAAGCTCTTGAACATATCAATAAGTAACTCCTGAAACACAATAACATAACAATATCATTGTATGCAGAAAACTTAATATGCATATGGAGCAACAAAAGCATGATCAAGCAAAAATGAACACAGGCATAACAGCAATAATTCATGGCAAGATCAATACCAGTAGTCACTTAAGCAAAAGTGATTACTATGTTTATTCACACAAGGAATGAACATCCAGACATGCAAAAATGATAAACTCAATTGAAGAGTATCATTTGCAAGTCCAACACTCAACCAATGCATACAAACATATATGCATCTAGGAACAATCCTACAAGGGCACAAGAGTGTTGTACTAAAGGTAATGCAAAGCATTAACAAGTACCAAAACACAAAGTACAAAGGTTGCATATGCAAAGTTTTTGCAAATACATGGCACAAACCATACAAGCCTACAAACAGTGCATAAGAACAAGAAATCAACCCTCAAAGCTTACAAAAGCATCAATGGGTACAAAACACAAACAAACAATGCTTAAAGCTGAATAACATCATACTATATAAGTGCTGAAAGATATAAGATGGATACAGAACAATGATAAACAAAATAGACAAAAATAGTAAACAAAAGTCTGTTAGCTGAAATCTCCCCCTTTCGTTGAGCTCTCCCCCTGCCAACAGCATCTCCCCCTTTTTGTCAAGGAATAGCTAGTTGTCATTATCTTCGAGCTTTCTTTGAATTTCATCCAATTGAGTTTGAATCGAAGTAAACTTCGTATCCCATCGAGAGTTGAGATGATGCAAGATAGAAGTAAGATCGAACATCTTTGAACTCAGCTCATGAACAGAAGCTACAATAGAGTCTAGCCTCTCGTCAGCGGGGAGTGAACTGGAGCGTGGGCCACTGTGGGACGCGGAAGCTTCTGTTTTGACTCCCTTCTTGCTATGACCAATGCTAGCGTTGAATGTGCGCATGTTGATTGGACATGGTTTTGCGCAGGGAACTTCATTTTCAGCCGGATAGATCCCTTTCTGCTTTAGAATCCGGGAGATGAGACAGCAAAATGGGATGCACATTCTTGATTCTGTTTTTAGAACAGTTTTGTAAAGGATATGAAAGATATGAGCACAAATATCAATCTTGACATCAGAAATCAGATCATGAAGAAACAGTGCACGCCCGAGATTCATATACCCTGTGCTAGATAAAGGATACAGGTTGTGAAACATGACGATCGTGAGCACCCTCAATTTTGGAGGAAGAGATGAAACACTGACTGAATTCCCATTTGAGGAAAATTCTAGATTGTCTCCAAGAGCTGCTTTAAGTAATTCTTCATTCGGATGAAAATCATCATAGGCCGGTGATATCCTAAGAATTGGCTTGTTGATGTGCAGAATCTCTGCTAGATATACGGGAGAGACCGAGAAACTTTTTCCTCTAACCTAGCACTTAAGTTCATCTCCTTCAATAATTGCATTTGCATAAAACTCTTTTACCAGATCTTCATATGCATCATCAAGGTCAGAGAGGAGATAATTCCAGTCCTTGCGAGCAAACCATTGAGGAATGTTGGTGTCAAACAGAGAATGTTGGTCAAAGACTCTTTTAATCAGAGGTGTCGCCTTTTTGAAGTAATTTTCATGAGTCTGGAAGGCAGCATACGATCGAAACTTGGTGGGATCGAACACACCAGATGAGGAGCGAGCACGCTTTGGTCTAGGAGAGAAATCGTCAATTTCAATGACATGTTCCTTCCCTTTGCTGCTTCCTCCTTTCATAGCTGATCTCTTGAATGGAGACATTTTCACTCTGCACTAGGATTAAATTCACACACAAACACCAAACAAGACAGCACCCATTATTAGCAATACGTTAGTGTCATACCATGAATAATGAATGAAACCCTAAACACTTGAAGTTGAGGGTCAAAACATGACAATGAGTGTTAAAACAACCAGCACCACAAACAGAACACAAGATAAAGATGATCATTGCATGGATCAGCACAGAAAAACAGTATGATCCGAAAATCAGGAACCCATGTTCAAACAAGATAAATCACAATACACCACAACATCTTCACAGAATGGGAAAAAAAATTGCCCACATCAGGAAGTATGAAGGATAAGGAATAAAACCCATACCTTTTTGTTGAAGATTTGAGAGAAAATGATGCAGAAATGGAAGATATCCAGCAAGAAACACGGAGTGTTTGTGAGTGTAAAGTGAGGAAGACAATGAACAGTCAAACAAGGAAGAGGGAAAACTGAAAATAATTTTAAAATTGTCTTTAAAATGCAAAACACGCGATTTTCGCGACTTATCCAATTTGCCAGTAAGTCGCCAGATAAAGCCGCGAAACACTGTGAATGTAAGATTCTAGAAAAAAATCTTAAGTGTTTTTCGCGACTGGAAGGTTTAGTCGCGAAGGAGTCGCGAGCTGAGCCGCGAAAATTTCTGAGTAACCCTCGCGATTGGACCTTCCACCCGCGAACAAGCCGCCAAAATGAGCCGCGAATAGATCAAAACTCAAATTTTTCAAAAATTTTCTAAGTCTTTTTCGCGACTAGAGTACTGACTCGCCAGTAAGTCGTGAAAATCTCTGATTAAGCTCGCAACTAGAGCTTGCGACTGAGCTGACCCGCGACTTAGTCGCCAAAACAGGGCAACATTGTTTTTGAAAAATTTCACAATTTTGTAAAGCAAAGTACTTTCCAAAAACAAAGCAAAACACTCAAAAATCTTTTTGTGTTTGATCAACAAAGATTGAGCATGTGAAAACACATTTAATCAAGTACAATCACACAAATGAATATGACATTCGTTGAACATAGACTTGTGTGTTGTGTGTGGATATCAAAAATGAGATGGTCCTTAGTCCAATGTGAAGCTTCAATGATCAATTCAATCAAGGCATACACAACTAGCACTAGATCATGTGACCTATCTCAATTATAGAAGCATGCATATATGACCTCCCACAAGAACTTGATAACAACTTTTTGAAGCTTTTCATTTGGCTCCATATACATATATCATTTGTCAATTTTGAGTAAAGAAACTCTCATTGAGAGATAGATGCCTGAAATTTTTTATATTTCAATTAATGAATTAGCCTTTGGCTTTTGGGCATCTTTCATACATTTTATATTGGTCGCTTTCCTTTTTTCTTAGTCAAATACTAGTATGTGCGACAGGCTTTTGCAACTCTATATCTTTTTTCATTTTGAGATTTACATTTAGAGAGCTCTATTAAAGCATAAAAATAAAGAGTGGGAAGATATATTGGCATGAGTCTATGCATGTCTCAAGATCAACAAAATCATTCACTAATCATTCATGACAAGGTTGAAGATCTATTTACAACAATCACATAGATTTCAGAATTTCTTCCACAATGATATGAGTGCATGAGAGACAAGTTATGCTCGTTAAATGCACAAAGCCATTGGTACAAAGGTACAAGGCTAAACAAGCTTTGAGACAAAACTCAAACAAAGTGATCAAACTTTTTGGATTTTCAAATTTTTTTGTGTTTTTGGATTTTTGACACACACAAATGACAAACAAATCAACAAAAAGAAGACAAACACAAGATACACAAAACAAAAAAAATGTCGCGGAGGATTGAGTTTAAGGAATGATACTGACACCAATTGTCTTACGTAAGGATTCAAACCTTGGGCCATCAAGAGGTTTGGTGAATATGTTTGCCTTTTGATTGTCAGTATTGATGAATTCTAGACACACTGTCTTGTCTTCTACCAAGTCCCGAATGAATTGATAGCGGATCTCGATATGCTTTGATTTGGAGTGCTGAACCGGATTCTTTGACAAGTTTATGGCACTCGTATTATCACAGAACACACACATAGTGTCTTGAGAAATGCCATAGTCATGCAGTAGCTTTCGCATCCATAACAATTGTGCACAACAACTTCCTGCTGCAATGTATTCAGCTTCAGCCGTTGACAGCGATACTGAATTTTGCTTTTTGCTCATCCATGAGACTAAGTTGTTTCCAAGATAGAAACACTCACCAGAAGTACTTTTTCTATCATCTATGCACCCTGCCCAGTCAGCATCTGAATATCCTGCCAAACACTCATTCGAATCCTTCGTATACCAAATCCCATAGTCAGATGTACCATTTATATAGCGAATGATTCGCTTAACTGCTGTTAAATGGGATTCGTTAGTAGCGGCTTGAAATCTTGCACAGACTCCAACACTGAATGCAATATCCGGCCTGCTCGCCGTGAGATAGAGAAGACTACCAATCATACTCCGATAAAGGGTTGGATCAATGTCAACACCGGTTGCATCTTTGTTCAACTTTGCCGAGGAACTCATGGGAGTAGAGGTATGTTTCTTGGAGTCCAGACCAAATCTTTTGACAAGATTTTTGGCATACTTTTCTTGAGAAATAAATATTCCATCTCTCCGTTGTTTCACTTGAAGTCCAAGGAAGTAGTTCAACTCTCCCACCATACTCATTTCAAATTCCCTTTTCATTTCTTCCGAGAACTCATGAGCTAGTTTATCAATTGTGGAACCAAATACAATATCATCCACGTACACTTGAGCAACAAGAAGAGATTTTTCATCTCTTTTAACAAACAATGTGCGATCTGCTTGACCTCTTTTGAACCCACGATCCACTAGGTAAGTTGTGAGACGATCATACCATGCTCTTGGCGCCTGCTTCAACCCATAAAAAGCTTTCTTCAATCTTAATACATGACCCGGGAAGTGAGGATCTTCAAACCCCTTTGGTTGTTCAACGAAAACTTCTTCATTGAGAAAGCCGTTAAAGAAGGCACTCTTTACATCCATTTGGTACAACTTAAAATCTATGATGCATGCTATGGATAGGAGAATCCGAATGGATTCTAGTCTTGCTACCGGAGCAAAAGATTCATCAAAATCTATGCCCTCCACCTGAGTATATCCTTGAGCCACCAATCTAGATTTATTTCTAATGACTTCACCATCTTCAACTGTTTTGTTCTTAAAAATCCACTTGGTGCCGATCACATGTGTATCTTCAGGCCTTGGAACCAATTCCCACACATCATTCCTAACAAATTGGTGTAGTTGTTGGTGCATAGACTCTACCCAATTTTTATCTTTTAGTACTTCTTCTACCTTTTTGGGTTCAAATTGGGCAAGATAACAGTTGTATGTTACATGGTTAGCAGTATACTTCAGCCCTTTTCTCAAACGAAGTCCTTCGTTCACATCCCCAATTATATTACTTGATGGGTGATTAAGTGTCACTCTTAATGAAGGTTTCTTGGAAGTTGAGAGTTCCTCATCACGAGAAATTGGGGTTTGAATTTCTGGAGGAGTGAGTGGACTTGAGACTTCTTGTGTTGATCTAGTCTCTTTTCTTGATACAGGAGGTGTGGTCTCCTTTTCGGGTGTTACTTTCTCAGCATCATCACTCAGAGGTATATCATCATCATCCTCATTCTTCTTGAGTTGGAGCCCCTTTCCATCATCATCAATTTCCTTTTCAGATATGGTATCGTCTATGACCACATTGATTGATTCCATTACCGTCTTAGTACGCTTGTTGTACACTCTATAAGCTCGGCTATTTATGGAGTATCCTAGGAGTATCCCTTCATCACTCTTAGCATCAAATTTTCCTGGATTTTCCCTGTCATTTAGAATATAGCATGTGCTTCCAAATACTCTGAAATACTTCACCTTGGGTTTCTTCTCTCTCCATATTTCATATGACGTCTTCTTTATCCCTGCTTGGAAATAAATTCTGTTACAAATATGACAAGCTGTGTTGACAGCTTCAGCCCAGAACCTTTGAGTAATGTTTTTGTTGAGTAGCATGACTCTAGCCATCTCTTGGATCACCCGGTTCTTTCTTTCAACCACCCCATTTTGTTGTGGAGTTTTTGGAGCTGAAAATTCCTTCTTGATACCATGCTCCTCACAAAATGATTCAAATTTCACATTCTCAAATTCCTTCCCATGATCACTTCTGATTTTGACTATGGGAACTCCCTTTTCATTTTGCAATCTCTTGCATAATCTTTGCATTTTATCACATGCTTCAGACTTTTCTCTGAGGAATTCCACCCAAGAGTACCTTGAGAAATCATCAACTATCACTATAATGTATCTCTTTCCTCCCAGGCTTTCAGTTCTTGTAGGCCCCATAAGATCTATGTGAAGAAGTTCCAAACACCGTGAGGTAGCGATCACATTCACCTTGGGATGATTTGCTTTTGTTTGTTTCCCCATTTGACATGCTCCACATATAGTCTTCTCCACCTTTCCAAACTTTGGAAGTCCCTCAACGGCCTCACATTTAGAGACTTTACATACTTGTTTGAAGTTTGCATGTCCAAACCTGTGATGCCACAGTTTCAGCATATCAACACGAGCACTTCTACACGAAATAGGTGTCGTAGGTACTACTCCATAGCAATTATCAGTAGTCCTATTTCCTTCCAAGACTTGAATCCCTTTCTCATCAATGATTATGCACCCCTTCTTTGAGAATTGAACGAGAAAATCTTCATCACATATTTGAGTAATACTAAGGAGATTTGCCTTCAATCATTTGATGTATAGTACTTTTTTCAACACAGGTAGTCCCGGTATTTCAACCGTCCCTTTCTCGAGAACTTGAGCATGACTCCCATCACCAAAAGTCACATAATCACATGCTTTCTCTTTAAGAGTCATAAACAGTGATTTATCTCCTGTCATATAATGAGAACATCCACTGTCAAGGTACCATAAACATGAATTAAATACCTTCAATGAGGTGTGCACAAACATACACGCATGAGACAAGCATTCTTGACCATCAAACAAACATTTATTGTTATTCTCCATGCTCATTCCAGATTGAATTTGCTCTTTCAGATTATTAACCTTTTCACACAGTGATCTATTTCTTCTTTTGTATTTCTCAATCAAAGAGGTAGACTCACATAGACTATTGTGAAGAGTGTGGTTCTTGCTTTCAAAATATTTCAGCATGTGAACAAACATCCTAGCATGTTTCCTGGATTTAATTAACTCTAAGAGTTCCTTTTTAGAGTGTCCTTCAAATATACTCATAGAATCATTTTCACAAACACTCATACCACAATTCAGCATAACCCTTTTTACAGCAGCATCCATAACCAAGGGGTCTAGGATCGCACTCAGGAAATCAAACCACAAAGAGTGCACCCGCTCTAATACCAATTGAAAGTTCAAAATGGGTATGAAACACCCTTGAACGTTTAGACCCCAAATAACAAAAATACCAATTCAAGCTTTATATTAAACAATTAATGTGCGAAACATGATAATAAGCTCATACCAGAATTGATATACAATCTAAGCCAAATATAAACACATCCACAGCAGTAAATATAAGGTAAAGATAAGGGAAGGAAGATGCAAACACTCGGACAATACACGATGTGTTATCGAAGAGGAAACCGAAGTCCTCGGCGTAAAACCTCTCTGCCGCCCTCCAAGTGGTCAAATAATCCACTAAAGAATGTAGTTAGGATACATGAACAGCAGAAGATCCCCCAAGCCTAATCTACCCAAGTACCTAAGCCCTCAAAGCTTCTTGCTCCAACGAGGTTACGCTGAACCTATTTCTTCTTTAGCTTCCCGGATTCCGCTACTAGACCATAGCATCAACCAATGTATATTGGTTCCTTTCCAAACTGCTTCCCAAAGCACCAAATGGACCTTCTCACAGACGTGGGTGTGGTGAAATAAGGGTTTGGTAAATGACCTCTCAAGGATATGACAATGGAGAGGAAGAGAGTAGAGGAATTTGTAGAGTCTCTTTAGATGAAGATTGGGGATGAATCAATCTTGTATTTCTCTAGGGTTTTCTCTCACAAAATTCTCTCTAGAAGCTCTCTCAAAATGATGGGTATAAGTGTGTATATATAGTAGGGTGAGAAGGGAATGCAAAATGTCAGTTTTTGCCAAACAGGGCAAGTTGGCGACTTGACCTCGCGGCTTGCCCAAGTCGCGAAATCAAGTCACGACGTAACGGCTTGGCCAGACTAGAACTTTTGTCCTGTAGCGTGACAGCTCGCGCGACCCTTTAGCTTCCCTGTGTGCCTCTCACGTGCCTGCCTTTCGCGGCTTGCCAGTCGTGACCCACCCGCGAGTCCTAGCCGCGAGACTCTGTTTTTCTTGCACACTCTTGAACTTTTCTTCACATCTTCTCACACACTACCCTTACAATTTTCCCACCTAAATACAGGGTTGCTAAGTGTTAAATTACAAGCAAATTGGTCACGGAATAAAGCCAATTAAATGGTTGATAAAATTCAACCTTACATACGTACAGAAAAAGGAGAGTATCATTACAGTCCTACTAAGAAATATTTTGAGCTTTCCTTTGACAAGGGATACGTAATGGATGTGCTAGACTCTTATTTAGATGATATAATAGACCGTTATCAGAGAATTCAAAAGAAGAAAAGGTGGTAAAGATTTATACCTGTAAAGAAAAAAATCGTGATCGTACGGTTTATCCTGAACAAGATCGTGATCGTAATGTAAATTGGAGTTATGTTAATCTTGAACATTCAGCTACGTTTGAGAAGTTGGCAATGAACCCAGAGCAGAAGGAGATGCTCAAGGATGATTTGGACAGGTTTCTTGGAGGGAAGGATTTATATAAGAAAGTTGGCAAGTCATGGAAGCGAGGGTATTTGCTTTATGGCCCACCGGGTACTGGTAAAACAAGCTTGATTGCTGCCATGGCTAATTACATCAAGTTTAATATCTATGATTTGAACCTCACCCCTGCACTTTCAAATGAAGACTTGAGAAGTATATTGCTCTCAACAACTGATCGCTCAATACTGGTAATCGAGGATGTAGATTGTTGTACAATGTTCAAAGATAAAGGGAAGAAGGTTTACACGGTTAGCATTCTTTATTCTCACAAAATTTAGTTGCAATTACTCCTATATGTGTATATATATATATATATATATATAGTCAACTATTATACACTTCAGACAGTTTTTCTGCGAATGGATTTAGTTGGATGTATATTGAGTCTTACATTTGATGTTTATTAGATTGAAATGGACTATAAATGAGTACAATGAGTTTCAATATAAACTATTTTTTCAATACAAAAAATTGTTATAATGATTTTAAGTGTGTGAGCGTCTTTTTGTTAGACTTGGCTATACTTTTAACGAGATATTTAGTTCATTGAGTCTAATTATTTTTTACCCTGATAGAAAATTTTTCCTGCTATTGGATGCATGTATTGTTGGGTTTGAGTCTGAGAATCAAATTAGTAGTATATTTTAACAGAGAAATAGAATAGAAATGGGAATAAAAGTTGCATACCAATCATATCTCTTAAACCCCTGGAAGTTAGAGTTTTGTGTATTGATTATAACTTTTAATGAGTACATATGCTATGCACTATGTCAACAACCATTACAATTATCATCCTAGCTGATACAAATGACATTATCTAATTATTTCATTTAATAGTATTTAGTTATTTTTTCAGTTCACGCAATTGGGTTTATTGAACATAATGGATGGATTATGGTCGAGCTGTGGAGATGAACGAATTATTGTGTTCACCACCAATCATAAGGACCGGCTTGATCCTGCTATATTGCGCCCAGGCCGCATGGATGTGCACGTGCACATGTCATATTGCACCATGGATGGGTTCAAGCTTTTGGCTTCTAATTATCTTAATATCAAAGCTGACCACCAACTCTATAGACAGATTGAAGGATTGTTGGAGAATGTAGAGGTTACCCCAGCTGAAATTGCAGAGGAACTTTTAAAGAGTGGTGGTACTGATGTTGTTCTCGGAGGACTTGTCAAATTTCTCGAGCAAAAAACAATTCAGAAAGCAAAGGCTGCAGAGTTGAAGGAACTTCTGAAGAGTGATGATAATACAGATGTTGATGTTGAAGGATTTGTGAAATTTCTTGAGCAGGAAAAACTTAAGAATGCAAAGGCTGCAGAGGCAGAGCAACTTTTGAAGATTCATCATACTTCTGTTGATGTTGATGTCAATGTTGAAGGACTTGTTAAACTTTTCAAGCAAAAAAAACTTGAGGATGCAAAGGAACAAAAAAAACTTGAGGATGCAAAGGCTGCAGAGGCAGTGCAAGTAAATATCCAAAAGAATCACAACTGATGGGTAATTTCAAAAGAGATGGTTCGTGTTCTCAAGGAATTAGTAATGTTCCCAAGCCATTCTAGCACTTGTCAAATCGCATTTAAGTTTTTCATCTGGGTAACCATGAGTGACTCCCTGCTGGTGGTGATCCTTATTTGTTCCTCCCCTCATTTCTGTGTTTTTCTTCTCTTTGTGAAATAATATGCATCGTGTCAATGTGTGGGTTTGCACTGCTGTGAATCTGATTATGTACTTGTGCAAATTGTGTGACCATGCATGTGTGTGAGATTTTGGTGATTTAGAAAAGAATTACATGTTTGTTGAATGGATATTTTGCATTAAGCTTTTTATGTGTGCTGCTATATGGCTCTGATCAATTTACTTTTATTGCTGGTAATGTTGACTCACTCTTCTTGTGTAACAACCCTCCCCTCTCTCATCTAGTTACAGTCCTACCATTGAATGTTCATAATTAATTAGTATTTAATCATTTAATGCTTTGGTGAGAAAGTATATAGAAGTCTTTGGAGGTTATTTTCTGTTCTTTGAAAAAAACTACATGCAAGTCAAAGATGTAAATCAGTGTTATTTGATAACTGTACTTCGAGAGAATAGGAACTAATCGCATAATATATTGTGATATGACTCTTTCCCTTTCACTTCTCCCTTCTTTTGTCTTTTATTTGTTTGATGATCCTGAAGTTATAAAAAAAAAAAAAAAAAATTAAAAATTGGTGGTTTTTTGTAATATAATAACTTAATTTCTTTCATGTTCACACTGGCATTACTCAAATATGTAAAGTAAGATTAGAATTCAAATTCTTTTTGTCTGTAGACTTTACAGTATCAATGGATGTCATGTCAAAAAAGGCAACACATGCCACGTCTTTTTCAATGTTCCATTTGGATTATAGTTTTTGGAAGTGCTCTTCACTAATGAAATGCATACCATTTACAACCACTGATGCCAATGGGCTACTCAAATTCAATATGGACTCTACTCTTTGGGCTCATATTGGGAACAAGGGAGACAACCAAATGCGAATGCTAATCTAATATTGTTACTGAAAACAAAGCAATGGATGAAGGGTAACATTAATTGGGGCAATATACCTCTCGTGTTGCCATGCTCGATCAACGCATGTTGAAATTGATTTTCACTTTAGTTTGAGTCATGATAAGGCTCATCTTTTACTTTTCTTCCTTTCTTGGGTTCAGTTGGGATCAATTAGTAAACATTTTTTTCCAAGTGCTTATCTTTGTCCAGATTTGTACTTTTACAGACCAAGATCAATGTTGTTCCAATACAGTTGGCTTGAAGGATAATGACTATTAAATAATGCAAAATAATAAGAAATTGCAACCATGATAGCTCTTGTGGTCGATATTGGCTTTTGTGTAGATTAGATGCCTTAGGGCTGTAAATGAATCAAGCTGTTCATGAACAACTCAGGCTTGGCTCGATAAAAAACTCGTTCATGTTCGTTTGTTTACAAATAAGCCAAGTTTGAGCCTTAGTTTTAGTCTTGTTTAATAAACAAGCCGAGCTCAAGCAAAAAATTGTTCGTGAACAATAGAGTTTGATACAAAACATGTCGAGCTTAACCTCGTTTATAGCTTGATATATGTTTACTAAATAAACTTATTATTATGACATTACAATAGTTTGATATATGTTTACTAAATAAACTTATTATTATGACATTACACATATGTTTTGGAATGTTAATTTATTTAGATTTGTGAAAATTATAATTGTACGAATGACAAATGTGGATGTAAAAATTGTATTTTGAACAGTTACTCAAGCTATAGACAATAAATGATGATGGATGGATTTAATTATGTAAATTGTAATTTGAACAAATTCTAATCACGGGTGTTAGAAGCATGATAAAATGAGTATATATATATATATATATATATGTATATTTGTTTACTTGATTTTTGGTGATATAAGCATTTGATGATGTAATTTTTTTGGATCCCAAATTAAAAAACCTGACTTGAGCTTGAGTTTGAGCTTGATATTAAACTCGAGCTTGGTTTGACTAATTAATCAAACCAAGCCAAGCCGAACTCAAGCTTTTTGGCATTCTCACAAGTTCAAGTTCAAACATTGTTTTTAGGCTTGTCTCAAGCTTAAGCCAAGTTTGAGCATTTGATTTTTATTGACGAGTCAAGCTCAAACATACATTACTCAGCAAAACTTGGCTCGTTTACAGCCCTAGATGCCTAGAATTGATATAGATGTTGCTATAGTATTTGTTGAAATTCTTGGGACAATGAATGCAATAAAATTTTGATAAGAAAGGTGAATGATCTCCAAAGTACATTAGAGTGGAGAATGTATTCTTGTAGGGAGGTTAATTTATATGTAATATGAAACTGTATAGATTTGTTGCAAAACTAAATATGGATTTTGCCTTCGAACCTGTTAAACTGACAAAGGTTATTAGAATCCTTTGCATATAGTTTTCCCATTGTTTTGAATTTTCTAAATAAATAAAAAAAAAATTATTGTCTTTATTTTTATTACCTACACTTTTTTTTTTTCTCTTTTAGTTTATTCTTGCTGGGTTACTTAGGCTCTTATTGAACTTTGATTAACTATAAGAGTAATAATATGAAAAAAAAATTAAATAAAAAAAAAAGCAAAGGAAAAAGAAAATATTGTTTAGTCACGTGGGGCACACAAAAACAAAACAAAGAAAATAAAATTACAGAGAAAGAATAGAAGGAAGGACAACACAACACACAAAAATAATAACATTGATCCAAAGTTCAAACGGACTCCTAGTAGTACTAGGAGCCGAAGTTTGTTTTTGTTTAGGATTAGGAAATCAGTTCTAAGCTGACCTTTCTCTCTTATCTTTTTCTTTTTTTTAGCACCACCTTTCTCTTACATACACACACACATATATATATATATCATATACTATATACTATATACTATATACTATATACTATATAATAAAATTTAGGCTTAGAAGCCTTGGTTACTGCAAGTGGCTTTACTAAATTGTAGAAATTTTGTTAGATTTTTTTAAAAATTAAATACAAATTTTTTGTCCTTATTTTCTTCTCCTATAATTTCTAAGTTGATAAAATTTTAATTTGATTACAATTCAAATTCTTCATCTAATCCTTTTATCATTAATTTATCTATAATTTCTAAGTTACTAAAAATCTTAATATTACCATCCAAATTCTTTACTATTTATTTTTACTTAAATTATATTACTACACAAGTATACAGTTCATTAGAAAAGAAAGAAAAAAGAAAAAGAAAAAAAAGCAACAACCCAAGTTCGTTATATATTCATACTGATTTATCAAACTATTTTTTGGATAAAGTAAAAAAAAAAAGAAATTAACCAACCTTTTTTTGTATAAAGTAAAAAAAATTTGTAAAAACGTACGTAAATCAACTTTTCCTTATTTCTATTCGTTTGAACTTTTTGTATTCCACCTTTTTATGGGATAATAACAATTCATACTAATTAGAAATTTTAGTTCCAGTAGGATTTAAATTCTATATCAAGTGGAACTCTACCTATATATATTTGGAGTGAAGTATACTCCCATATTTAAATGCCTAAATCCTATGACAATTGACAATGCAAGTAAGCATTCTTTCTTCATTATTATTTTTTTTTTCATTTTGTTTAAATTAGTTTTTTAACTTCAAAAAAATTAATAAAAACTTCTCTCACGGTGTACTTAAATTCATGAATTTGGCTCATTTGTTCTCTTCTACAATAATTGGTTTAGGATTTCATTACATACTCACACTTAATCTCTCAAAGTGATAGATGAAGCAAATAGGTACATTCTTTGTTCTTTTTCTACATTTATATCTTAATTTATGATTTGTATTAGTTTCTTAATTTTAGAATATGAATAATTTTGATTATATCCTAATATGAAATTTAAATTATTATTTATAGGTTTTTAGTTGTGTTATATTCTTCTAAAAAAAATCGTGTTATGTTTATATGTGCATAATGTATACATATTGCTAGAGAATGTCTCCCTAATAATTTGAAACTAGGTTTGTGTGGGACCGGAGGGTCCAAAGATACTTATCCACATATGTATCGGGCCCGAGGGCCAAACCGAGAACGAGGACATGTCTGAGGACAAACACGTGGTGTCATAGAGACCATAGTTGTAGGTGAAGAAGACAGTGTTGATCGTAACAGTCCAAGAAACTACACCAAGGACGAACCCTTCCTTGATTAACCAAGGCTGAGGTACGAAGAAGTGTTTTACCAACAAAGGCAACCTTCCATATCATTCCATATGAGAAGATAAGTACTACAGGTGAATAGGACAGAACGTGATCATGTAGTATCTCCAGGAAAAGCTGCTACCTCCACATTAAATGCACTGCAGTTAACTCTCTAGCGGCATTAATATGGAGGTGATACCTGAACAGTGTGTTTCAGCCTTACAGTTACTGCATCTTGACTTAAAGGATGGGCTCACGGGACAAGTATCAACATCAACCTTCTGGCATGCATGTGTAAGGTGGGAAGGAAAATCAAGGAGAGTATAAAAGAAGATGGTGGCAACAAGAATAGGGGGGAGGAGAATAGGAAGAAACACTGTAGCATTTAGGAACTAAACTTGTAACTTGATTTGAGAATAAAATACAAGAGCAGATCACCTCGGACCTTGCCGAGAACGATTTTTCTTCAATATAACCTTATTTCTTTTCATCCTCTTATCCTTTGAATCTATTCCAACGTTTGTTTGAGCAACTAAAACCCAGTTTTCTAACTCATTTCTCTACAAATTCATTGTTTTAAGCTTTTTGGGCCTAAGTCCACCCACGTAGTGGGCTGAGATCTTAAACCTGGTCCTTACAGTTTGAATTAACATTTTTTTTTTTTTTTTGTATTTAATTTCTTATTCTTTGTAAGGCATTCATTTTATTGCATGTGTTTTTTGATAAATTTTATGATAGTTATTTTTTTTTTTTTTTTGGAGGTTTTGATATGGTATTTCACTATGATTATCAATATTTATTTTAAGAGTTTTAATCAGTAATATATTCTTCCATGAATATAAATTAAAGAGAATTTTTTTTTTTTAGAATAAAAGAAATATAAATTGAAGAACCAAGCTGGTTGACTATTTGAAGTCACTTTGAAGAATAAAATTTGTAACTTTTTTGTGGGTTAAGATAATTAAACATTTTTATTATTTTAAAATAACAATTTCAAAATTATATATAAGAAAAAAAATATCTATTCATGATATAAACATATTTACCGATATATATATATATATATATATATATTAAAAGAGTCAATGAATAAGTTTGTATTTAGAATGCATAAGATGATTTAATTTTTTTTTTCTATATTATTTTTTGCCAATATCATGAAACAATATTTTTAAGCTTTGCTTTAAACTTATGTGGATTTGAATTTGTCATTAATTTTTTTGTAAAATTTTCATTATTTTAAATTTTTATTAATTTAGATTGTTCTTAATTATTGAATTGAGGTTTCCACTTAAATTTGATTTCAATTATTGTTTTGGATAGTTTTTAATTATTAAATTTAAGATTTTTCTATTTAAATATACGTTGGTGATTAATTGAGCCTTAAAGCTAATATGTGTGTGTGTGTGTGTGTGTGTTTGGGTTATTTAGAATACTAAGTATTTTAACACACAAGGAAGAAGAGAAAAGATCTAAAGAAACTAAGTAGTGTATATTAAGAGGGTCTAATTTTTGAATACACAATACAACTTTATAATACTTAAAAGTCATATATATGCATTTTATAATACCTTAGTTTCACACAAATATGCATTCATTATATTACTTAAAAGTAAAATATTCATTTATTTTTATTATCTATTCTATTATCAAATTTTAAGTAAATTAATAAAAAAAACTATTTACATAGGAATTTTGATTAAGCCATGCATCACACGGGCATAATGCTATTATATATATATAACCGAAACCACTGAAACTCCTACAATTTTTCATGTCAGCACAGTATTTCAATAAAATTATTTTTGTTTAGTCCAAATTTAACAAGGAGTGAAACTCTATCTTTCTAACAAGTTCAAATTAAACTCAAACTCAAACTCATCATTATCATTAATATTAATATTTAAATAAAATGATCATTTTATTTAAATAAAATTATTTTTGTTTGATTCAAACTTAACAAGGATTGAAACTCTATCTCTCTAACAAGTCTAACTAAAACTAAAACTCAAACTTATCATTATCATTTTTTAAAATATTTAAATAAATTATCATTTTATTTAAATAAAATTATTTTTGTTTAGTCCAAACTTAACAAGGAGTGAAACTCTATTTCTGTAACAAGTCTAACTAAAATTCAAACTCATCATTATCATTTTTTTAAACAAAATTATTTTTGTTTAATTCAAACTTAACAAGGAGTGAAACTTTATCTCTTTAACAAGTCAAATTTTAACTCAAACTCAAACTCAAACATTGATAATTTATTTCTAAATTTGTAAGGTTAATCATGAATACTATAAAAGTAAAGCAAACCGGCCCCAATATATATATATTTTTAAAGCCAAGTAGAGGTACGAGCTCTTCTTATATTATTTTCTTCTTCTCTATTTTGTTAAAAAAAAAAAAACTTATTTTATGGTTTTTCATGTATTTTTTAAAAAGTAATTTTTGTACATGAACCACCAAACTCTCTCTAGCCGTTTTTTACAAGATAAAAAAGCTTACAATAATTGAAATTATTCTTTTGAATGTAACTCATCTTTCTCTTATATTTCTCTATTCTGTAGTCATATATATTTTGTTTTATTTCAATAATTTCTAAGTCGTGAATCATCTGATTCTTTAATATATTTTGGTCTTTCAGAAGTTTTAATATCTGAATTTTTGAGTTATTTTTTTTTGCTATATCTAAAATTGTCTAACAAATTTTTTTGTAAGCCATTATAAGTTCAAGCAATGATGACTTCATCAAATTGTACTACAAATTGAAGTCATAAAAGCAAATTATGCAGTGGTGTAGTTTCTTAAATTTTTTATAAAATTATTTTTATCTACCTCACAAATAGGTAAGCTCTTGTGCATAGCAATAATCGACTAATGTATATATATATATATATATATATATATGACCCCAATAACCCACTCAGAGACTCACACAACAATAATCGAGTTGTGAAAAACAAAACCTAATATTATATATTAATTCCCTTCTAGTTTTTGTTGGTGCAGCTGTCATGGAATCCGAGGATTACCTGTACGACAGTGACGCCGAGGATACAACCTACAACGAAGACCACTACTATTACAGCGACAAAGAAGAAGAGAAAAAAATGCAGAACATAATTGTTGGTGATGGTGACGATGAGTCAATAAGTAACAAGAAGGCAAAGCAAAGTTACGTTTTATTGAAAGAATCAGATATTCAACAACGTCAAGAGAACGAGATGACCGAGGTATCCAATGTTTTCATATCAAAAGCTGCCACGACAGTGCTTCTCCTTCATTACAACTGGAGAGTGTGAGACGTTCAGGATGAATGGTTTGCTGATGAAGAGAGAATTAGGAAAAAAACTAGGTTTGTTTGGAAAACCGGTTTTCTTGCTGCCCAAGGAACTTAGAAAAGTTGAACTAACTTGTTCTATATGTTAAGAGAATTTCCGTGCCTCTATGAGGGTTTGGGTTAGTTGCAGTCATCCCTTTTGTAGGGATTGTTGGGAGAAGTATGTGAGTGTGGCAATTGAGGATGGGGTTGAATGTTTGACATTGAGATGTCCCGAACCGCGCGTAGTGGATCATGATTCAATTGATAAGGTCTTATATTGAGAGTAATAAGAAGTATAAGTGGTGTCCAGGTGCAGATTGTGAGTATGCGATAGAGTTGTGTGAAGGAGGTAATGATGAGTACTATGATGTTTGTTGCCATTGTAACAATGGGTTTTGTTGGAATTGTATGGATGATGCGCATAGGCCAGTGGATTGTGAGACTCTGGCTAAGTGGCAATTGAAGAATAGTTCTGAGGCCCCGAATACATCATGGTTGCTAGTCAATACAAAGCCATGTCCAAAGTGTGGAAAAGCCATTGAGAAGAACCAAGGGTGCATGCACATGACATGCATGAAACCTTGTAGACATGAGTTTTGTTGGCTGTGCCTTGGACCATGGAAGGAGCATGGTGAGACATCAGGTGGGTACTATGCTTGTAATACATTCCAGAGGAATAAGGAAGAGGGAATGTATAATGAGGCTGAAGATATCAGTGAAAGATCTAAGAAGCATTTGGAAAAGTATACTCATTATTATGAGAGATGGGCAGGCAATGAATCATCAAGGCAACAAGCTGTTTAGGATTTAAAGCAAATGCAAGAGAACTACATGGGAAGACTTAGTGACATACAGTGGGCAACTGAGGCTGAGCTTAAGTTCATTACATAGGCTTAATTGCGGACAATTGAATGTAGGAGAGTGCTTAAGTGGACATATGCATATGGGTATTACCTCCCTGAGGATGGAAACAAGAAAGCAAAATCAAAAAGGGGGTTCTTTGAGTACTTGCAAGGTGAGGCAGAGTCTAATTTGGAAAGGCCTCATCATTGTACAGAGAAGGATATGCATGACTACCTCAACAAAAAGTGTTCAGACAAAGAATTCAACAATTTCAGAGCAAAGCTATCTGAGCTTACCACAGTGACAAGGAATTACTTTGAGAATCTGGTTAAGGCATTGGAGAATGGCCTAGAAGATACTAGCTCTCAAGAGGCTTGCAGCTCGATAAGGAGTAGGAAACCAAGAAAGGGGGAAAGGACTAAGGGTAAGAGGAGAACTTGGTCAAAAATATCAAATAGAATGTTTCTTTGAACGAAGAATTCCATAGTAAAAAACAGTACTAAGCAATTTTCGTATGACTTTAAATATATGTTAAGTATTTTTTGTGCTTTTGAGCACATTCTAGATTGATTTATTGTTGTTTTTATTATATATTTATCATTTTTGTGTCATCTGTAGTGTAACTTGTCTTATATCACTTGATTATTATGTTCAAGACCATTGGCATTGCTAGATAAGTTTTCAATTTTCACATCTTGATCATATACAAAGTGAACTTACGGAATGGGCATTCGTCCTTTTTTAGTTACCTTAAATTCTATATTTGCTTGATATTTGTATAGGAAGTTGAATATTGTTCTTCTTTCTTTTCAAAATATATATACAATTTAAACATATATAACTGGAAACTCTACCAAAAAAACAGTTGAGACTGTTAAACAAATACACATAAATGTGGCTTTGTCAAAATCCTTTAATAGTATAGGTTGAAAGTCAGATCACTGCACACCCTTGGTCCGGTGGTCACTCCACTAGTATAAATGCTTGTGGAATGTGGGGGGTCAGGGCTGGAGTTCAAGTCTTTAGGAGGGAGTTTCTCACACATATACACTTAAATTAGCTGTAGGATGTACTTCATAAAATAATGCTGTGAAAGACAAGTCTTTACTTAGCTTATTTATTTGGAACAATGAAATAAGATGCAAGCAAAGCATTAAAATGCATGATTGATTACACCCTCTTGGTTGTGAGATTGTGTTAGAATTCGCTTAAACCTTCATTTTGACAGAATTACCGATCTGGAATAACACTCAAATCAACAAACTTGGCATAAAATGACTTGTATGTTGTGTATACACAGAAGCAATATTCTGGATGATGTTGCAACATTGGCAGAAAATTGGGTTTATCAAGGAGGAAGTATATTGCTTTAATTCCATAATTTTACTGCCACATCTGTAACAATACCTAGTAGACCAGTTGTGCAACGTTCTTATGATAACTTCTACAGCAAAGTTGGAACATACATATGGACAGAACCAGAAACAGGTTTTGGAGACATCTGAACAAAAGATAAAGGAAGAAGAATAAAGAAATATCTTTAAGATACCCTCATCATTATTATTGCAGTATAATACAGAGTCCAAAAACAGGCAAAAACAGAACCAAAAAACAAAAAATAATTAAAAAAAAAAAAAAAAAAAAAGGAATCTTACACGAAAAAAAAAAAAAAAAAAAAAAAAATCTAATTATAAAAGAAAAAGGAATCTTACATGTTGAATGAGATTACAGAGACTAATATGCTGACTGTGCTGGATATGAAATCCCTTTCTTTATGTATGGCTTTTAATACTCTCGCAATCCAAAAGTCAGATTGTAAACTGACTTGTCCGGCCTCTCTACAGTCTCTGAAGCTTCTTTAATCATCATCTTAAGTCTAAACCAAGAAAATTCAAATTGTTTGTTTCATACCAATGTGACACATACAGGCCTTTCTCAGCTTTCAACTGGCTTTCCAACCAATCTATTCCCATCTTTTCTTTAAGGAGCTATGCCTAGAACTTGAGGGATAGCTGGCTTAGGCTTCTTTATTTTTTCCACCAACACAGGTAAATGGAAACAAACCAAATTTTAAAAACAGGTACATGGAAACAAAACACAATTAGTGAAGACAGAAAATGCTCTAAACCACAAACTATATTTTTGAAACCAGTTTGAATTTGAAATGAGTAATTACAAAAGCATCAGTATGTAGATTTTCAATTTTCCTTTGTTTCTATATGTCTTTAGTACCAACCTGCATTTAACATATGGCACAATCTTGTAGTCGTTTGATTTAGAAAGCATTTATTCTATTGCAATGATCATTATAACTTATTCAACAGATTTTAACACCTTTAAATTTAAAACAACAAAATTAAACAACAATTAATTTGCATTTGTCAAATGACTACACTACAACATTCAAGCTTCAACTACAGAACGGTGATTAAGGATAAACCATCTAAATCTAAGAAACAAAGCAAAAACCATTAAAGAAAAAGAAAAAAAACTAAAAGGTCTGCCACCATACCCTAACCCAAATTCCTTTATCAACACAAAATCCTCCAATCAAAGCATGCTCACCATCAAAGAGTCCCACACATTTGAGGGAGACTATCAAACCAACACCAAAAAACCCTTTCAATTATATCTCCACCTTTTTTGCTTCTTGGTGTTGTAGATGTCTTCTATCATGCTTTGCTTTTCTCATCATTCAACCTTAATTAAAACCAATAACCAAAATAACTAAATTAAAAAAATTAACCCAAAATAACAAAACCTAAATGTCATGACTATAGCCTCACTTCCATTGCCATAGCTTCAATCCGTTCCACCTGAAATATGTCATCTATTCTATCACGCATAGCTGCAATAAGATTACCCTCAGAGTAGCAAATTAGCTATCCCAATTCCACTTTCAGTTTATACTACCCCAAAAGATGGTGGAACACAACCTACACCAGGCTGAGATTGTACCTCTACCTGCTGAGCCTGATTTGGAACTAAGTTATTGAATGGTAACTCAACTGAAGATTTCACCTGATCTGGCATTTCCCCACACCCCACATGTAGCCAACTATTTCTGTTTTTCCAGATTGCCCAACAAATGCATAAGAATTTCTCCATTTCACTTGTTGAGCAGTGCTGAAAAACGTTAATAAAAGCCTCTACCCCATACCATTATTAGCCGATGGAATATCATGATTGAAAGAAATATTTTCCCAAACTTCTGTTGCATGTAAACACTGAAATAGAGCATGATAAGTAGTCTTCACTTCCTGGCATAGTGAACAAAATGGGTCCATGCTATATTAACAGACAAGAAGAGATAGTTTTTAGTGGAGCTAGTCGCTAACCCGTGCAATGCACAGAAAAATTTTGAATGTATTGTTTTACTAATTTCTTCCCAATGCAATTATTGAAATAAAGTTGCAACATTTTCAAAGTGATCAAACATCTTTTCTATTTCAGCACTTTTGCTGTATCCAAATAGAGAATAACACTAAAAAATAATTAAACCATTTCAAAGCCTATAATTCTCAGAGTTAAACATAAGAATAGAGTATTTTAGAAGACTACCTTTTGTGATCTACTCTCCACATCTTTGCAAAATTGAACCACCAAGTCAGAGTCCTGCAGCAGGACAAAAATAAAATATAAAACCGTCCAGATTTGAAAATCTATGAACTGCTTATTCAGATATACGTAAGACATTTGGACTTTATAGATCATTAGTTTTATATAAGGACATTACCTTCCTTTCATATATACAATCAAAATACATGAACACGCCAAGCAATAAGTTTTAATGGGTCTAAACTTTAAACAATGAAAAACCATCTCCCAAAGCATTGCCGCCAAACGATGCAAACTTCCTCTTTCAAGGTTTGTAAGCCACTAAGAGCTTATCTATTGATGTAACTCCTGCTTTGCCAGTTGGATTTAAGAATGCTGACTGTGGCATCTAAGAGTGTGTAGGAAATGGAATCCCTAAAGCCGAAGGATGAATTTTGTTGGCTTGTGAGTGATTTTTGAGAAACCTGAAAGCACAATAACTCATCAGAACAAAATAAATAAATAAATAACTAAATATCATAGATAAAAAAAAAAAAAAAAGAAAAAAAAAAAAAAAGAAAAAAAAAAGGTTTAAGTCATATGGACTTACCCCTCCATGTGCAAGAGCAATGGCCATGGAGACATATAACTTTTCATTAAGCAATACCTATCAGGTTTGCAGCAAATACAAGAAATTTCATTCAAAATGAAGCAAGAACCATCCAAAATTACAATGAAAGAAGTCCATAACTTAGAGACAAACAGCAGTACAAAAATGAGAAACCCCAGTGAATGGGCAGAGATGAACAAAATAAAAATAAAAAGGTAAGAGGAAAGTATCAAACCTTCGTGGTGGCATTGATAAACATCAACAATTGAAGGAGCAGACGACGGCATGCGACAAAGAAAAAATGAGCAACGAGCAATCTGACAATTTGTATGAATTTCAAGTAATAAAATTTATTCAGCAATCTAACAACTCTGATTAGCTAAGTTTGATTATACTTTTAGCAATATATTAAAAATAAATAAATAAATAAAAAGTATATCTTATCATTCGGCAATTTTGTAAATTATCAATAAATTTAAATTGATTGAGAATGGTTTAGAATAATATTATACCGTGATGTTATAGTTCATAATATAATATATTAAAATTGATAAGATGTTTATGGTTATTGTAAATCAAATAGAAGAATAATAGGAAACCAAAAATCCAATAAAAATTGCATAACCAAAAAAAGACAAAAAGAAAATCCAAACCAATGTAAAATGAAGTTAAGAAAAACACTATATATCAACTAAAACAAACCCAGAATTAAAACCAAATAGAAGAATCCCAAGAAACCAAAAATTCAATAAAAATTGCATACAAAAAAAAAGGGGGAAAAAGAAAATCTAATAACAAAAATTTCATGATTCTTCTTTGCCACAGATTTGACAACAAAGGAAGAATAAGGAAACGTGGAAATCTTCAAAGAAAAAAAAAATCTTAAATCCAGAGCAACCCACAGCTACAAACTAACAAAATTCCATAAACAATTAAAGCGGATATAGAGAGGGCAATATATAGAAATTAAGTAGAGTAAAAAACATGTTTTAGTTACCTCAAATTTTAGTTGTTAACATCTTCTGTTAGTAGGTCTCAATGGCAATATAAAATCTCTCAATATTAATATTGTGGGGATAAAAGCCCAAATTCATGTATTGGGCCTAAGGCCCTATTTGAAGACTAAAAGTTTGTCCGAAGAGAAATAGACGATTGAGAAATACCCCAGGTGGGGGAGATATACCTAGAAATGATCAAGGAACATAATCTGAAGAGAGCATCAGTAGTCCGAAGAGTGTGTTATCCTCGGATATAAAGAATCTCAGTTAAGCCAGTATCTAGGAGGTTTGAGTGACCTTCCTAGCGATTCCAATGATAAGGATAAACTTCAGGCATGTATGGAAATGATAAGAACAAAGAAATATCTAAAGGAAAAACTGCTACTACCGCATTAAATGCACTGCAGCAACTTTTCTTACCGCATTAATGTGGAGAAGATCTCTGAACAGTACAATCTCAAATACCGCCACTCATGGAGAGCCGACAAAGTTAACTGATGGGACGGGTACTCAAGTGAATATTTAGATGAAGACAAGTGGACGATTAAGATAGTCTAAAAGAATATTATATAAATGTGAGGGACCTCTTACAGGAAGGGGGGGAAAAAGTCTATGATAATTCTAAAAGTGATATATACAAAAGTTTGTCTCTTCGGACATGAATTCATTGAAGTTTCAAGTTTTTTCTTACACTAATTGATCAATAAAACCTATGTTGAACGTTGTTTCATTCACAACCAGCCCAGCTCTTTCACCCACTCTCTACAAATTCATTGTATTGGGTTTATTGGGCTCATACTCCAAATCTTTTGGACTTGGGCTACAAATCCGAACCCTACAATTGGCGCTGTCTGTGGGAAGAGCTTGGTCAGGAGTGAAAGTAACGATTGACAATGGCAAAACCAGGGCAATAACCAGTAAAATCTAGGGCATCCCAACATGCTGATCCTTTTCTGAACTTGGAGTAAAGACATGATCGTGAAGGTAGTATACACATTATGCAAACTGATCGAAGCCAGTCACAAGGTGGAAGTCACGTGTCTCATGCAGAAAAGAACAAAAACATGCAAATGGAGATTGACTAGTTGAAAAGGGAGTTGCGCCATGCAAAGAGGAGGCAGACTTCTTCTTACTCCGATGATAATTCTGACGATGAGCAGGACATCACCTATAAACAGAGATCTAGAACACCGGTTAGTGAGTCTTTTTCCTACAAAGAAGAGTACTATCATAAGCAGAACCTCGAAGTCCATCACGTAGAGGCGTGGGGAATGATGCTATGAGCAAGGCCTTGAATCAAATCTCTAGATCACCTTTTACACGCAGAATTGAAGATACGATACTCCCTCGGCGTTTTAATCAACCGACGTTCACTATCTATAATGATAAAATAGACCCCATGGAACACGTGAGCCACTTCAACCAGAGGATGGCTGTCCATTCTAAGGATGAAGCTCTGATGTGCAAAGTCTTCCCTTCCAGTTTGGGACCAGTTGCAATGAGATGGTTTGACAGCTTGAAAGAAAATTCTATTAGTTCATTCAAAGAACTCACTTAAGCATTTGGTTCCCATTTTGTCACCTGTTGGAGAGTCGCTCGGCCCTTAACTTCATTGCTATCCTTGAGCATGCAAGAAGATGATACTTTGAAAAGGTACTCAGATAGATACTGGGAAATGTTCAATAAGATGGAAGGTGATTTTGATGAAGTGGCCGTCAATACATTCAAGCTCGGCTTGCCAAGCGACCATGGTTTAAGGAAGTCTCTGATTGGAAAACCTATCACCAGTATGCGTCAACTAATGGACAGGATTGATAAATATAAGAGAGTCAAAGAAGATCAGCAACAAGGAAAAGGAAAGGGCAAGGTTATCCCCCAAGAGATGAGGGATTTTAGGTCGGATAGATACAGTAATAACAAATCGCATAGGGATTTCGTTGGGCAGTTAGGATCAGCAAATCTTCAAATAATCAACACTGTATTCAAAGGGCCAGTACATCAAGTCTTAGAAAAGATTAAAAATGAGTCATTCTTCAAATGGCCGAATAAGATGGTGGGAAACCCAGAAAGGCGCAATCATAATCTCTATTGTCAATACCATCAGGACCAAGGGCATANAAAAAAAAAAAAAAAAAAAAAAAAAATCTAATTATAAAAGAAAAAGGAATCTTACATGTTGAATGAGATTACAGAGACTAATATGCTGACTGTGCTGGATATGAAATCCCTTTCTTTATGTATGGCTTTTAATACTCTCGCAATCCAAAAGTCAGATTGTAAACTGACTTGTCCGGCCTCTCTACAGTCTCTGAAGCTTCTTTAATCATCATCTTAAGTCTAAACCAAGAAAATTCAAATTGTTTGTTTCATACCAATGTGACACATACAGGCCTTTCTCAGCTTTCAACTGGCTTTCCAACCAATCTATTCCCATCTTTTCTTTAAGGAGCTATGCCTAGAACTTGAGGGATAGCTGGCTTAGGCTTCTTTATTTTTTCCACCAACACAGGTAAATGGAAACAAACCAAATTTTAAAAACAGGTACATGGAAACAAAACACAATTAGTGAAGACAGAAAATGCTCTAAACCACAAACTATATTTTTGAAACCAGTTTGAATTTGAAATGAGTAATTACAAAAGCATCAGTATGTAGATTTTCAATTTTCCTTTGTTTCTATATGTCTTTAGTACCAACCTGCATTTAACATATGGCACAATCTTGTAGTCGTTTGATTTAGAAAGCATTTATTCTATTGCAATGATCATTATAACTTATTCAACAGATTTTAACACCTTTAAATTTAAAACAACAAAATTAAACAACAATTAATTTGCATTTGTCAAATGACTACACTACAACATTCAAGCTTCAACTACAGAACGGTGATTAAGGATAAACCATCTAAATCTAAGAAACAAAGCAAAAACCATTAAAGAAAAAGAAAAAAAACTAAAAGGTCTGCCACCATACCCTAACCCAAATTCCTTTATCAACACAAAATCCTCCAATCAAAGCATGCTCACCATCAAAGAGTCCCACACATTTGAGGGAGACTATCAAACCAACACCAAAAAACCCTTTCAATTATATCTCCACCTTTTTTGCTTCTTGGTGTTGTAGATGTCTTCTATCATGCTTTGCTTTTCTCATCATTCAACCTTAATTAAAACCAATAACCAAAATAACTAAATTAAAAAAATTAACCCAAAATAACAAAACCTAAATGTCATGACTATAGCCTCACTTCCATTGCCATAGCTTCAATCCGTTCCACCTGAAATATGTCATCTATTCTATCACGCATAGCTGCAATAAGATTACCCTCAGAGTAGCAAATTAGCTATCCCAATTCCACTTTCAGTTTATACTACCCCAAAAGATGGTGGAACACAACCTACACCAGGCTGAGATTGTACCTCTACCTGCTGAGCCTGATTTGGAACTAAGTTATTGAATGGTAACTCAACTGAAGATTTCACCTGATCTGGCATTTCCCCACACCCCACATGTAGCCAACTATTTCTGTTTTTCCAGATTGCCCAACAAATGCATAAGAATTTCTCCATTTCACTTGTTGAGCAGTGCTGAAAAACGTTAATAAAAGCCTCTACCCCATACCATTATTAGCCGATGGAATATCATGATTGAAAGAAATATTTTCCCAAACTTCTGTTGCATGTAAACACTGAAATAGAGCATGATAAGTAGTCTTCACTTCCTGGCATAGTGAACAAAATGGGTCCATGCTATATTAACAGACAAGAAGAGATAGTTTTTAGTGGAGCTAGTCGCTAACCCGTGCAATGCACAGAAAAATTTTGAATGTATTGTTTTACTAATTTCTTCCCAATGCAATTATTGAAATAAAGTTGCAACATTTTCAAAGTGATCAAACATCTTTTCTATTTCAGCACTTTTGCTGTATCCAAATAGAGAATAACACTAAAAAATAATTAAACCATTTCAAAGCCTATAATTCTCAGAGTTAAACATAAGAATAGAGTATTTTAGAAGACTACCTTTTGTGATCTACTCTCCACATCTTTGCAAAATTGAACCACCAAGTCAGAGTCCTGCAGCAGGACAAAAATAAAATATAAAACCGTCCAGATTTGAAAATCTATGAACTGCTTATTCAGATATACGTAAGACATTTGGACTTTATAGATCATTAGTTTTATATAAGGACATTACCTTCCTTTCATATATACAATCAAAATACATGAACACGCCAAGCAATAAGTTTTAATGGGTCTAAACTTTAAACAATGAAAAACCATCTCCCAAAGCATTGCCGCCAAACGATGCAAACTTCCTCTTTCAAGGTTTGTAAGCCACTAAGAGCTTATCTATTGATGTAACTCCTGCTTTGCCAGTTGGATTTAAGAATGCTGACTGTGGCATCTAAGAGTGTGTAGGAAATGGAATCCCTAAAGCCGAAGGATGAATTTTGTTGGCTTGTGAGTGATTTTTGAGAAACCTGAAAGCACAATAACTCATCAGAACAAAATAAATAAATAAATAACTAAATATCATAGATAAAAAAAAAAAAAAAAGAGAAAAAAAGAAAAAGAAAAAAAAAAGGTTTAAGTCATATGGACTTACCCCTCCATGTGCAAGCAATGGCCATGGAGACATATAACTTTTCATTAAGCAATACCTATCAGGTTGCAGCAAATACAAGAAATTTCATTCAAAATGAAGCAAGACCATCCAAAATTACAATGAAAGAAGTCCATAACTTAGAGACAAACACAGTACAAAAATGAGAAACCCCAGTGAATGGGCAGAGATGAACAAAATAAAATAAAAAGGTAAGAGGAAGTATCAAACCTTCGTGTGGCATTGAAACATCAAACAATTGAAGGAGCAGACGACGGCATGCGACAAGAAAAATGAGCAACGAGCAATCTGACAATTTGTATGAATTTCAAGTAATAAAATTTATTCAGCAATCTAACAACTCTGATTAGCTAAGTTTGATTATACTTTTAGCAATATATTAAAAATAAATAAATAAATAAAAAGTATATCTTATCATTCGGCAATTTTGTTATTATCAATAAATTTAAATTGATTGAGAATGGTTTAGAATAATATTATACCGTGATGTTATAGTTCATAATATAATATATTAAAATTGATAAGATGTTTATGGTTATTGTAAATCAAATAGAAGAATAATAGGAAACCAAAAATCCAATAAAAATTGCATAACCAAAAAAGACAAAAAAAAATCCAAACCAATGTAAAATGAAGTTAAGAAAAACACTATATATCAACTAAAACAAACCAGAATTAAAACCAAATAGAAGAATCCCAAGAAACCAAAATTCAATAAAAATTGCATACAAAAAAAAAGGGGGAAAAAGAAAATCTAATAACAAAAATTCATGATTCTTCTTTGCCACAGATTTGACAACAAAGGAAGAATAAGGAAACGTGAAATCTTCAAAGAAAAAAAAAATCTTAAATCCAGAGCAACCCACAGCTACAAACTAACAAATTCCATAAACAATTAAAGCGGATATAGAGAGGGCAATATATAGAAATTAAGTAGAGTAAAAACATGTTTTAGTTACTCAAATTTTAGTTGTTAACATCTTCTGTTAGTAGGTCTCAATGGCAATATAAAATCTCTCAATATTAATATTTGGGGATAAAAGCCCAAATTCATGTATTGGGCTAAGGCCCTATTTGAAGACTAAAAGTTTGTCCGAAGAGAAATAGACGATTGAGAAATACCCCAGGTGGGGGAGATATACCTAGAAATGATCAAGGAACATAATCTGAAGAGAGCATCAGTAGTCCGAAGAGTGTGTTATCCTCGATATAAAGAATCTCAGTTAGCCAGTATAGGAGTTTGAGTGACCTTCCTAGCGATTCCAATGATAAGGATAAACTTCAGCATGTATGGAAATGATAAGAACAAAGAAATATCTAAAGGAAAAATGCTACTACCGCATTAAATGCACTGCAGCAACTTTTCTTACCGCATTAATGTGGAGAAGATCTCTGAACAGTACAATCTCAAATACCGCCACTCATGGAGAGCCGACAAAGTTAACTGATGGGACGGTACTCAAGTGAATATTTAGATGAAGACAGTGGACGATTAAGATAGTCTAAAAGAATATTATATAAATGAGGGACCTCTTACAGGAAGGGGGGAAAAAGTCTATGATAATTCTTTAGCAATTCCTTACCAAAAAAAAAAAAAATTATGGAATAAAATCCCTAAATACTTAAGTCTTCGTTTGGGTGGCCAAGGAGTCAGCTGTCTAGCTAGGCTGAGTAATAGCAGTGTCTGGGGCTTGATCTTTAACTTCAGGAGTTCTCTTCTTCTTCAGATCTTTACTTTTTTCCTGAACATCCTCGGATTGCTTACCTATACCATCACCCTGACCAGACTCTTTGGTAGTAGGAGGGGTCTGGTCGACTAAAGGCTGCTCCAAGGCTTCTGGGAGTTCGCAAATGTCAGGGTGGTAATAAATGCTCCCAGATTGCCTCAAGTCAGACTCTGGAAGGACCTCAGTAGTGTCAAGGGCTTTATCCCAAGTTATATCATAGTATTCTCTGCAGACCTTTGCGAACTCCTCAGTAATTCTGACTTGGGTCTCCTCCACCCCGAGCTTATAAGCTGCTTGCCTTTCGGCCTCAACTGCCTCCTTGGCCAATCGAGCACTATTCTCGGCCAATTGGGCAGCTTCCTTGGCATTCTATAGCTCAGCACGAAGACCTTTGACCAACTCTCTCTATCTCCAGATTGATCTTAGTCATGCACAACTACTTGCGTTGGTTTTCGGCCTGCTTTTCAGCGATTTTCAGGCCAGCATCAAGATTATTCCTTTGGCTGGTTATTTCTTTCAGCTACTCGGATAGCCGAGAATAATCTTCCTTCAGATTACCTAGAGACTTTTCAACCTCAGATCGAGTGTGGGCCTCGACCTAGGCTTCATTATAAGTCCTTTTATTCCATTCTTTGGCCACATAAACCTATTGGGTAATCTACATAGTAAAATGAAAATTTTCAATATAAAGCAAAGAAAAAGGAACGAATAAAAAAGATCAGCATCTTAATTGAAGAAGTGGATTAATTCACTTACCATAGCTAAATCCCTTTTAAAGGATAAGAAGAGTTCATATTGGCTGAAGCGCTTGTAAGACTTCATGCCCTTCGGAAGGAGAAATTGTTGCTCCAGGGCTTCAGCAACTAAACCTACCCTCCCCCCGTGATAATTTCTGAGGGAGGTATCCTAGGGGATGGGAGCACCGTCCAGTTCCAGCTTAGGGGACCAGGTGCATGGTCCTCGGCGCACCTCAGCAACAAGAAAGTTATCTCTGCTATCAGTAGATGAAGCCCTTTTGCTCCGTTAGTCCTTGACCATTCTCTGTTGCTTGGTTCCTTTTGGAGGCACCACCTCCATTTCTTCAGTATCTGTGAGGCGTCTTTTCTTCTTCAAATCTGGCAATGGCTATAGGCCGAGATCTGAAGGTACCTGAGGAGGTGGTGGAGGAAGGCTGATAGTTGGTTGAGATGTACCAGTCCCTTTGGCCTCAGGCACCTTTTTCTTGGCCTTCATTAAATCCCTCAGGCTTGCCATATCCTCCTCTTCTTTCGAAGAATCGTCTGGAAAGGCAGTAACCAAAACATGATTGCAAACACTGGACTGCCTGTCAATTTCCTCCTCGGCGTTCAAAACTTGAATGACTTGAACCCCTTCTAAAGCCTCTCCTTTAAATTTGAACTTATCAATCTGCTCCTTAAGGGAAGAAGTCGAGGAAGCAACTCTTTCACCCACTACTACCGGTTCGAGGGGAACTTATTGAACCGGCTGGATGAGTAATGGTACCGCCTGCAAATTTGGATGTGGCATGGGGGCAAGATCGAACGGTGCTAGAAAATTACGCCGAAAGATGTCTATTCGGTTAATCCGATAGTCTCCTTGTGTTATAGCATTGCCGACCGGTTGAAAATCACTCAATTTTGGTGTGTAACCGAGAATAAGATGTGCAGCTCGAAGTTATCCTTCTTCACTTACGAAAATCTCTGATCTCAGTAGATAGTTAAGTGCGGCAGTATTAGTCAGGCTGAGCCGAGGAGCAACTTGCCTTTTATCTGTTAACATCACAACAAAATTAACAATAATCAGAAACTCAAAGATGCTGATATGGAGAAAAGAAAAATAATGTAAAGCGATGAGTAGCCTAAGTCTATTGTTAGGAAACCTAAATCTGGGATATCCCACCTGGCTCTCCTAGTTGGGTTGGGCAATGAAGACCGTTATGCCATGTGCCCGAGACGATCAGATAGTCATCTTTCATCCCCTTATTAGACTTGGGTAGGCAGGAAATGAGCCTAACGATGTCGGATTGAGATTGAAGATAATATCTCGCTTCCTTTTAGTTATGACATTTGTACATGTGTACTACGTCAAGCCAGGTGAGCCCCAGTCCTAAATGACGATTCAAAGTGTCAATTGCCCCTAAGATCCTAAACATATTAGGTGCACATTGATCAGGAGAAAGCCTATGGCTACGAAGATAATTTTTGGTAACTAGACCCATAGGGAGAGTCATTCCTCCTTCTATGAATGCTATCATAGGGATTAAGACTTCTCCCTCTCTTCGGTTAGATAATATCTTTTCTGGGGGACAATACCTCAGGTTTACTCCCTGTGGTATGCCGTATGTTTCCTTAAATGCCTCTATTAAGGCAGGACTATCGACCAGGTATTGAAATTTACCCATTTTTGGTTAAATAGAGAGAGACACAGAATAGTAACTGAGAAATGAGAGTTAGAGGGTCGAGAACGTTGGCCGAGAGGAAAATGAAGGGTTCGAGGAGATTAAAACTTACACAAACAGGGTTGGGGAGTGATCCTTAAATCCTTGGAAGGATTTGCATGAATTTTTGCAGAAATGAGACGGATGATTTGAAAAGGTTGATGAGCTTAAACGTTTGGGTTTGCTAGAGAGTAAGAAATCGCAAAGTAAAAGAGAGAGAGTCTTCTTTGAGGCTTTATATAGGGGCCAGAAAGTGGGTGGGAGTTATCCCGCCTAGATTCTGAGGAAAAACATCATCCGTAGGATCGATGATCCACCATTGGATGCAAGAGACAAAACACCGCTTGGAACAATTAATACCACTTCGTAAATACCAAAACAACAGCGGCAATGATGAAGCGCCTAGATCTATGCTCACAAACGTGTAAACTTAGGTATTCTTCGCGTTTTTATCTTTTATTTTCTGTAACAAATCAAAATCCTATTTTTTCTCCTCGGATACGAGGGAAAAATTAAATTTTTGAGGGGCTATTGTGGGGATAAAAGCCCAAATTCATGTATTGGGCCTAAGGCCCTATTTGAAGACTAAAAGTTTGTCCGAAGAGAAATAGACAATTGAGAAAGACCCCAAGTAGGGGAGATATACCTGGAAATGATCGAGGAACATAATCCGAAGAGAGCATCAGTAGTCCAAAAAGTGCGTTATCCTCGGATATAAAGAATCTCAGTTAAGCCAGTACTTGGGAGATTCGAGTGACCTTCCTAGCAATTCCAATGATAATGATAAACTTTAGGCATATATGGAGATAATAAGAACAAAGAAATATCTAAAGGAAAAGCTACTACCACCTCATTAAATGCACTGCAGCAACTTTTCTTGCTGCATTAATGTGGAGAAGACCTCTAAATAGTATAATCTCAACTACCGCCACTCATGCAGAACCGACGAAGTTAACTGATGGGATGGGTACTCAAGTGAACATTTAGATGAAGACAAGTGGACGATTAAGATAGTCTAAAAGAACACTATATAAATGTGAAGGACTTCTTACAAGGGGAGGAAGGGGGAAGTCTATGATAATTCTAAGATTGATATATACAAAAGTTTGTCTCTTCAGATATGAATTCATTGAAGTTTCAAGTTTGTTTTTACACTGATTGATCAATAAAACCTCTGTTGAACATTGTTTCATTCACAACCAGCTTAGCCCTTTCACCCACTCTCTACAAATTCATTGTATTGGGCTTATTGGGCTCATACTCCAAATCTTTTGGACTTGGGCTACAAATCCGGACCGTATAGATATGTTGACAAACTATGGAAAATATATTGAAACCATTATCAATAGTAGTTGTTTCACTTTGTAAACAGTTGACATACACTCAAGTTAGCTTGATCTCATGGCTTCCATCATAAACTATAATAACCACTACTTGCTGGGGAAAAAAAAAAAAACCCATGGCTTAAAGCCTTTTTTTTTTTAAATATTGCTTAAAGATTTTTAAAGTTCAAAAGTGGTGTTTCCCCAACTATCCCACACTATCATTACATCCCACAGGGAATTCCATTAAGTTAAAGACATATTTTTACAATCCTACAAAGAAAATTAAAATGCTCCCTGTCAGCAGAATGAACAACAATAAGAATCCAAGTTTCAACCAACATAAACTTTAGGAAACTTGCATCAAATACCAATAGGTGTATTATTCTAACAAAAAGTCACATATCCAAGTCCAAAAATTTATTATAGCCGTCAATAGCAACCCAAAGATAAGAAAAGAGACACACCTATTAAATTGGGCTATAATGAAACAGAATAACATAACAAAGTTATTAACAAAGAGACACACCTATAGCCGTCAGTATTAACAATGAAACAGAATAATAACTCTAAAATCCCAAATGGATTTTCTCGCGGCCAATAGTTGAAATTAATAAAACCCATTACGAGCTCCAAACCCATCAATCTAAGCTAATCATTCAAAAGAAACACTCCCAAACGAAACCCTAAATCATATTTAACAACCCAAATTATAGACCAAAATAAAAAACTTACCGATAATGTTTGCTTAGAGAATCTGGTTTGATGGTAAAGTCTCAAAATCATAAACTTTCTGCCACTAAAGGAGTGGGTGGCTGGCGCCCGTGGACTATAGTTTAGGGGTTTGAAGGGAGAGAAGGGAAAAAGATTGGAGGCAGGGACTGCGTGAAGAAGAAAAGAGCGAGTTTGATGAGTTTGTGTTACTGTGTTTGTGTTTAAGGGGGAGAGTGTTTTTATTTTTATCAGGTTTTGGTTTTGGGGAGAAGGAAATTTTCGGTTTTAGGCTTTGAGCTTTTTTTTTTTTTTTTTTAAGTCTTAGAAAAGTTTTTTTTAATGTTTTTTTTTTTTTAATATTGTGTTGACGTGGAAAGTTTTGGGAGTTTTAGAAGTTTTGGTTTTATATATACACTAGTATTATGCCCGTGCGATGCACGGATTAATCAAAATTCATATGTAAACTATAAAATAGATAATAAAAATAAATGATTATTTAACTTTTAAGTTATATAATGAATGCATATTGTGTAAGACTAATGTATTATAAAAGGCATATATATATATATATATAATAATTGAATGGAAGATGGTAGATAGCTTGTAACTAATATGAAAGGAGATACCTAAAATTTAAGGCTTAAGTAATATTTAAATGGAAAAACCTTAAATTTAGTAATTAAAAACTATCCAAAAAATTATTGAAAGCATATTTAAGTGGAAACATTAATTCAATAATTAAGAACAATTTAAATTAATAAACATTTAAGAATTTGAAGTGGAGAGACTTACATGAAAATTTAATTTTTTTCCTTGAAAGCATGGGAGAAGACACCAAAACTTAAGTGATTTTCACCCTACCCAAAAATTATAATAAAAAAAGAGGATGTGTATATATATAGATATAGATATAAACTTCAAGTTTTTTTTTTTTTTGGTTGAGAAAACTAAGAGTTAAGACATTGGTAATAAGTTTTCATCCACAATTGAAATATAGCATTGAGATATGATGAGAATTGAGAAGTTATACCTTTCAATAGTAGGTCATTTTTGGCCTGTGAACAATAATCTCTATTATTTGATCTCAACCTCTTTGTGTAATTATTAACAAAACAAAATAAGTAGCACAAAAAAAAAAAAAAAAAAAAACCTGCTTAGTATGATATTGATAACTTGGTTTTCTAGTTTCAGAATAATTCTAGCAATAGAAGAGTTCTAGATATATTTGGAGATATTTATGATTTTAACATTTCAGATTGATTAGCCTTCATTGAATTGTTCTTGGAGATAAATATGATTTTAGCATTTCAGATTGATAAGCCTCCATCAAATAATTCTTTATGATCTAATCTAAAGTTGTTGATAAACTTGGAGACGGAAAGGAGGGTAAAAATTATTGACAATTCATAAAAATTAAAATTTTTATTAACTTAGAAATTATAGGACAAAAAGATAAGGACAAAAAAATATATATCTATTTTTTGATTTTAGGGTTGATAACATTTTAGATAGACACAACTGTTATAGTTGTAAATCAAATACTACTTACTTTCATTACTTGATTTGTCATATTTATCCAAAAAATACGTATATATCTATTCTTAAAATCTAAAAATTTAAGAAAATTTCTGCAATTTGATGTCGCCATTTGGCGCAATTACGGCGTCTAAGCCTAGCTTTTATTATATATAATAATACGATATAATATGATATGATATGATATACCCAAAAAAATTAGTCCAACAACAAAAATGACCTATGACAAAACTAAAACCAATTAATTTCAATCAATTAATTTTACAAAAAAAAAAAAAACCTAGCCTTTTAAAAAATTTTAAATAAAATAATTTTGTCCTTATTTAGTAGTAAACGTACACATCAAACACACAAAATAAATTATAAATAAATAAAAACCCTTGACAATTAACTAATAAAGTTGGAGGCTAAAATGACCACATGCAATCAGCAGCAAAGAGGCTTCTCCTAACTTCAAGTCCTGACTCGGTCGTTAATGCATATTGACTTTACTCGGGAGGACCTCAATGAATATAACAAGCGTAGTTAGGAGACTTTTTTTTTTTTTAAACATTAGGAGACTTCTTTTGTTTCGTAGAGCCTGTTTGGTACGGTTGTTTAAACAATAGTAGAAAAATTATATTATGTTTCGGGTGTATATGCCATCTCTCTCACAGTAAATGGATCCCACACAGTTGTGAGAGCCAGCTATTGTGAGAGAGATGTCATATATACCTGAAACATGATATACTATCTCAATAATAGTATACGTATTTTCACAACACTTTTTTACCTATACATATTTTCATAATACTTACACAATATTACTAAAAACCTCTTACTAAATGGGTTTATAGTTTTTGTTGAGATTTTACCCCGAAAAAAAAAAAAATAATCATCAAATCAAACAATTATAAAAGTAGAATATTTTTATGTCATTTATTGCCCTAAACCCAAGTGCGCCGCCGAAATTCCACCTGGTTTTTATCCAAAAAAAATTCCACCTGGTTTCTAAAGTTTCTTGTACTGATTCGCATTCGCTTCCTCAAACCGGTTCAAACCGGTTATTAACCCGACCCAACATACCACCGCTTTAAATGCCGAAACTTCTAGTCTCTCTCTCACTCACTCATTCGCACTAAAATATATATAGTCGCGTGACTCAGATTTTCTCCTTATCTAACAACACAGCTAACAAATCGTCATAATCGCCATGAGCATGAGGTCTGCGCTGAGCCGAGTCACTGTGAGCTTGACTCGTCCGATGGAATCGACTCGGGGTGCGACTCGCTACTTCAACGATGAACAATTAATTTCAATCAATTAATTTTACAAAAAAAAAAAAAAAAAACAACCTAGCCTTTTAAAATTTTTTAAATAAAATAATTTTGTCCTTATTTAGTAGTAAACGTACACATCAAACACACAAAATAAATTATAAATAAATAAAAACCCTTGACAATTAAGTAGTAAAGTTGGAGGTTGAAATGACCACACGCAATCAGTAGTAAAGAGGCTTCTCCTAACTTCAAGTCCTGACTCGGTCGTTAATGGATATTGACTTTACTCGGGAGGACCTCAATGAATATATTTTAACAAGCGTAGTTAGGAGACTTTTTTTTAAAAAAAAAACATTAGGAGACTTCTTTTGTTTCGTAGATTTTGTTTGGTACGGTTGTTTAAACAATAGTGGAAAAATTATATTATGTTTCGGGTATATGCCATCTCTCTTACAACAAATGGGTCCCACACAGTTGTGGGAGCCAATTGTTGTGAGAGAGATGACATATACTCCTGAAACATGATATACTATCTTAACAACAACACTTTTTTACCTATACATATTTTCATAATACTTACACAACATTACTAAAAACCTCTTACTAAATGGGTTTAAAGTTTTTGTTGAGTTTTTACCAAAAAAAAAATAAAAAAAAATAATCATCAAATCAAACAATTATAAAAGTAGAATATTTTTATGTCATTTATTGCCCTAAACCTAAGTGCGCCGCCGAAATTCCACCTGGTTTTTATCCGAAAAAAATTCCACCTGGTTTCTAAAGTTTCTTGTACTGATTCGCATTCGCTTCCTCAAACCGGTTCAAACCGGTTATTAACCCGACCCAACATACCACCGCTTTAAATGCCGAAACTTCTAGTCTCTCTCTCACTCACTCATTCGCACTAAAATATATATAGTCGCCTGACTCAGATTTTCTCCTTATCTAACAACACAGCTAACAAATCGTCATAATCGCCATGAGCATGAGATCTGCGCTGAGCCGAGTCACTGTGAGCTTGACTCGTCCGATGGAATCGACTCGGGGTGCGACTCGCTACTTCAACGATGGCAAACGTATTCTCAGCGAAGAGGAGCGCGCTGCTGAGACCGTTTACATCCAGGTTGACTTCACTTAACCTTTCTTCTTTCTGTTTTCTTTCTCTCATACCTGTTTGGTTGCTCGGAAAGTGTAAGTAAATACGCAAGATATTACGAGTTTACGTCGTTTTGGACCCTAACAGATTCGTAAAGAATCACAAAAAGAAAAAGCAGTGGAAATTTTATTTCAGATGAGCTTGATTGTGATACTGTTTGGCTTGGTTTAGGTGGTGATATATATATTAAACAATCACGAAAGATAAAGGAAAGCAGTAGAAATTTTAATCTAGGTGAGCTTGATAGTGATACTGTTTGACTTGATTGGGATGAATAGATATATTATTATGTACATGTTCAGGTTTCTCAGCAACCAAACGGAGCGATTCCGTTTCTTCCTAAGGGTACATATTGAGCTAAACTCTGTTTGGAAGCTGAGAAAAAAAAAATTGTGAAAAAAGACTATAAATATTAAATGTTTTTTTTTTAATTAAAAAAAAAAAAGAAGAAGATTTAGAGTAAGATCAGATTTTATTTTCCTACGCTTTCTGAGACGTATCTATTTTTTCTTCTTCAGATTTTTGTAATTTTTTATGCTAATTTTTGGCACTCACAAACAACACTAGAATAACTAGATTCATCGTTCTATGTATTGTCTCATATTTTCCTTTCACGAAGTTTTCTCAGCTACCAAACAGTTTCAACCAATTCGTTTTTACTTCTGCAATCAACTGATTGGATGCCGAGAAAGAAAATCTGTGAAGAAAAGACAATATGAATATTTAATGCTTTTTTTTTTCCTACGCTTTCTCAGACTTATCAATTTTCCTTTTCAGATTTTTAAAAATTTTTATGCTAATTTTAGCACTCACAAGCCACATTAGAATAGTTTGATTCAGCGTTCTATATGGATTGTCTTATATTTTCCTTTCATACAGTTTTTTCAGTAGCCAAACGGTTTCAATCAATTCAGTTTTGTTTCTGCAACTAACTTTCTTTGTTGTTTGTTTAGCTTGATCGACTGACTAGTTTGTTTATTTGTGTGAAGAAAATGGAGAGGGAGAAGTTGGAGAAGATGAAGCGAAAGGCTGAGAAAGAAAAGGCAGAGAAAGGAAATGAGAGTGCTGACAAGGTATTGACCCTTCTTGCAACAAGAAAAAAAAAGTGTTATTTTCTTATTTTTGTGTTCTATGTTTGATTTGGATAAAGACTTGTTGATTAACTTATATAAGAACATGTTGTGAAGTTCGCAATGATGGGTTAGAGATTAATAGTTTATTTTCACAAAGGATCCTAAGTCAATGAGTTAAAAGAGATATTTAAATGAGAAACTTAGGGCCTTTTTCGATGTAAGTGTGCAATCTAATGAGCCTTTAGCTCTTTTGTTGGTCTAAATTCCTGATCTTAAATCGGCTCTTGAGTACACTTTAAATCCTGAGATCAACTCAACAAGCTGACTAACTGTTTTCTGATTGTAATTTCCCATCTGGACTGCAAATTTATTGGTTACTCAGTTTCTTAAAATCACAGAGTTTGTGGACAGACATGATATGCTTATTTTTCTGAATAATCCGTGCATGAGAGTAAAGAATGGTAAATTTGAAACTATATAAAGCTTGGCTTTTGTGTCCACAAATTGAAATGTTCTCCTGACCGAAGCCTAATAGTTGTTTTATGCATATAAACTGAAGTTTGTATATCCTAGTTAACCCAAAATCTAAAGCTTCATATTTGAAAGTTTTGATTTCTTTTCTTACATTCTTCTAGCAACCAAATCAAGAATAAGGATTTCAAGTGCCTAGTTATATGGAGTTGCGTTTTTATATATTTGTATGGGATGTTGGTGTGTTATGAATACTGTATATGAGTCATTGCTATTAGCCAAGTTGAGCTTGGAATGTTAGGTCATGAGAATTTTATCATATGGTTTGCCAAGAGAGGCATCTTGCAAATGCAACACAAAACTAAACAAGTAAAAGCATGGTATGAGGAGGATGATTTAAGTACCGATGACAGTAGGAAGACCTTGTTTGTATAAAAAGAGAAAACTGTTTTTTCCATCAACAATTTGTTTGGGTGAGTGTCTCTGATAACTTGTTCATGAAAACAAGAAATTCCCTTGGGCTTAGGAATGGAAAACATTGAAATGATGTTTCCAGAAACTCGTTCTTGTACCATTTTTCTCTCTCTGTGTTCATAATTCTCCATGAGTGATGGGGATTGGTGGTTGTGATGATTGCTGAATGAGGGACTCATGGTTGAGCCTCACCACTAATTACTGGGCCTTTGGGTCATTGAGGATTGGAGTTATTATTTAAAAGGGAAAGGGGTGGGTTGGGGGTTTTTTTTGTTGGGGGGGGGTTGCAGTGGTGATGGTGGGGTTCTATGCGGTGGGATTTGTAGTTGTAGGTTTGGAGGATGGGTCACAGGTTGGGGGTAGCAAAGCTATGGGTTAGGAGTTGGGGGTTTCTTGCACCATAACTGTTGCTTCCGCCATTTAATTTCTCTTTACTACGAGTCTATGCATATGCGTGTGGGTTTGAAGTAGCATCAATAGTGGTGAATGTTGATGGTTGATGCCCATGTGGGTGTGGGTTGTGAGTTTTGGTTGTCATGCAGATTGATTTGGGCTTGTGGAGGTTTGAGGGGTGTGTGTTTTGATTGGTGGTGCTATGGTGGTTGTTGGGGGCTGTCAGTGATTGGTGGATGGGTGTTTGGGGGTATTGGGCTATGGTGGCATATTAGAACAGTTGGTCTGAAGAAATTATCCCAGCTGATGGAATGGCTTTCTAAAACATGTATAGCCCATATTGCCAGCCAAAGTTCTGCAACTATTCTGCTTATCTGATGTTGTTTTTGATAATTGATTTAATAATTAACCGTAAAAGCAAACATGTCCAAGTTTCTTGAGTTCCAAAAAACATCAATCATGGCCTTCTTCTAATCCTCTTCAGTCAAGGTTCAGCCATCCTTTCCCACCACCCACTGCCAAAATAAATTTTAAGTCAAATGATGTAGACTTCTTCCATTCTATGTTCGGATAATAGTTGTTGTACCATGCAATGATAGCTGTAGCTTTTGCGATTACAGAGTCTTTTTCTTTGAACAATGCTTTAAGAAGTGGTTTGATAGTTCTTGACTTTGGTTTTCCTGTTGTGACTACCAAAATTGCTATTTTCAAGTTATAGAACATTTATGCCAAATAGTTGAATTTATGTTAGAGATCTGTCCCAATAATGTCCCATTTCCATTTTCTTATTAGCAAAAGAAAATGTCCCGTTCCCCAATCCAAAAGTTTTTGAGTGGGAAGGGGTGTCTTGTATAGGATGCCATGATTACAATGCTTGTTTTAAGTTCTACGTTGTGGCCCTTCATTAATTTATATACGTGAAAACTTATTTTTTAGATGATTTGGCATCTCACTAGATTTGGTTCCACTGAAGTCTGTTCCTGCTTTTAGGTTATTCTTGATGTGTTTCTTCCGGTGTTCCTTACATGTTTCTATTTCATAATTTGTATCATTCTCTCTTTTGCAGAAACATGAGAGCACCAATAATGGTTGAAATGTTCAATTGCACTAGCTAATTACTTCTTGCTTTGGAGATGATGATGAAGAATAAAATGTATCAAAACTTTTAACTCTTGGACAGATTTGGTCTTTGTACAAAGTATGGCTGTTGATATCTTTTTCTTTAAAAAATAATTGACATATCGGCTGTTTGTGTGCAGTACCTAATCTGTTAAGAGGTTTGTTTTCTTCCCATGGAAATGATCTTGAGTTGCGGTTGAATCTGTTGCTGCATTTGCAGTATCAGCACTTATTCATGATTTTTATTTTATTTTTTTTATGGGAAAATAATGCATATCAATCATTAGAAACCGAATTACAACAGAGAGGGGAGCTGCAAGAGCAGCTACAATCCACATTCCTCACATATAATATGCTTTACAAAGCTTGGTATGACACCTTTCCAAACCTGAGAGACACCTGACATCCTAGCTTCTTTTGCAAGATCATGGGCAACTCTGTTGCCATCCCGTTTCAGATGCTGGAATGTACACCAGGAAAAGGAAGACACAAGGTCCTCAATGATCTGAATGATGTGCCCGAACTCACCACTCACATTGCCTTCGTTAATTGCTTGAATAATGGAGAGGGCATCCGATTCAAAAAAAACTTTTGAGAGTCCCATTTCTAAAGCTGACAGCACACCTTGTAAAGCCAAAGCTCTTATTCATGTTGATGTTTCCCTTTCCTAGTTTTTAAATTCATGACATTTAAGAATGTGCAATTGTTTGTTCACACACCGTACAGAATTTATTTTTCAAATTGAAATTTTTTGTGAGTAACTATTTCAGTTCAAAAATTGAAATGTGTGTACGTTGTGTGAATCTGTGATGTGTGCAATAGGTATTAATTGAGTGATGTGTGCAATAGGTAGTGTGTAATAGACACTTTCCTTCAAGAGTAGTAAGAATAGTGTGGACTGAGTTTCTGCTAAAGATGAAATATGTCCTTAACAAGTACATGACCCAAAAGCATCTGTAATAATGGATACTTATTACCTAAATATATAGGGCCTGTCTCACCTAAATATGTAGGAAGCTGCATCCTCAGCAACCTCTTCAAATTTTTGCCTGTTTAGAGAGTGAACAGTTTATTTTACTTTTTGCTTGCTTACTTTTTCAAATACACTTTTTAACATATTTTCAATTCTATTCTCTATTTCATTTAAATATTATTTCTTCATTTATTTTTTATTATTTTTTATTATCATTTATTCTTCTTATATTAATTTCTAACGATTATATTTTTCAATAAAAAATGTTATATTCACAACATTTTTTGTAATACTTTCACAATATTTTTCCTCTCTCTTAATTCATTCTCATCAATTAGTTTTCATTTTTTTTTTCTTGTTTTTATCCTCCACACACGTGTCCAACCTATCTCTATCCCCCACCCCTTCTTTTATTTTCTTTTTCTCTCTTGCATTCAAGAACACTCGGACTCTCTCTTCCATTCCCTAGCTCTATTTGTTTTTTTTTATCTGTTGCTGCATTTGCAGTATCAGCACTTATTCATGATTTTTATTTTATTTTTTTTATGGGAAAATAATGCATATCAATCATTAGAAACCGAATTACAACAGAGAGGGGAGCTGCAAGAGCAGCTACAATCCACATTCCTCACATATAATATGCTTTACAAAGCTTGGTATGACACCTTTCCAAACCTGAGAGACACCTGACATCCTAGCTTCTTTTGCAAGATCATGGGCAACTCTGTTGCCATCCCGTTTCAGATGCTGGAATGTACACCAGGAAAAGGAAGACACAAGGTCCTCAATGATCTGAATGATGTGCCCGAACTCACCACTCACATTGCCTTCGTTAATTGCTTGAATAATGGAGAGGGCATCCGATTCAAAAAAAACTTTTGAGAGTCCCATTTCTAAAGCTGACAGCACACCTTGTAAAGCCAAAGCTCTTATTCATGTTGATGTTTCCCTTTCCTAGTTTTTAAATTCATGACATTTAAGAATGTGCAATTGTTTGTTCACACACCGTACAGAATTTATTTTTCAAATTGAAATTGTTTGTGAGTAACTATTTCAGTTCAAAAAATTGAAATGTGTGTACATTGTGTGAATCTGTGATGTGTGCAATAGGTATTAATTGTGTGATGTGTGCAATAGGCAGTGTGTAATGGAGGTGTCAAATGGGTGGATTTGGGGTGGGCATAATTGGGTTGGATATATAAAACTCATTTACCCATTAAAATCCATTTAACTAATTGCTTTTAACTCAAACCAAACCTAACCCAATTATTATGGGTAAATTTCAATTCATCTAATTACCTAATTATCAAAATTATCAAAATGTTCTTAAAGTATAAATGACCAAAGTATTTTAAAATTTTCAAAAATGATCAAAATACCTCAAAACTTTAAAATTATCAAAATAACCATGAAACTTACAAAATGATCAAAATACTTCCAAAACCTTATGTGGGCCCACTCTAAGCCAGGCCCAAAGGGCTCACGCCAAGGATACGTGAGGGGTTCGAGGATGAAAGTGCGAGGACCGACTCCCGAGGATCATATCCGAGGAGGGCCCGTCCTCGGGCATCCGAGACCTCGGAGGAACACGAGCACCACCCCACCAAAGGACTCCTTCAGTATCCGAGGAGGAGAGGGCCCAGTGCCACACGTTGGCGACGGGAGCACGGCAAAGGAGCAAGCCTTAGGCGAGCTGTCACCTCTGCATTGAATGCGCTCACCTAACTTCCTTGACCGCATTAATGGGGATGTAACCCCTTGACAGAGCAACATCGATCAGGGTGAGCCACTAGAGTACGGATAAGACCTCCAATGGGACGGACGGTCAGAGCGAAGGCCAATGGATGATCAACAGAAGGAAGAAGAGGATAGGAGGAAGAGAACTATATAAGAAAGGCGAGCAAAAAGGAGAAACGGGGAAGGACAAAGAATGGCTCTTAGGCGATGTTAGTTTGAGGAGGGAGAACCTTCTCGGACGAGGGCTGAGGAGCTACCCTCAGTTGTAAATTAGGCTTATTATCCTTCAATAAAAGAAAGGGGCTGGTATTCCGTTGCTAGTCTGTTAGGGCCTAAACCTTCGATCCATTCTCTAAAAATGTATTGTTGGGGAACTTTTACAAAAAGGAGTCCCTACACCTTAAAATTATCAAAATACCCTTTAAAACCCAAAAAATAACCAAAATACCCTTAAAATTCAAAAAAGATCAAAATACTTTCGAAACCCAAAAAATGACCAAAATACCCCTGAAACATAAAAAAAGAACCAAAATACCCCCGAAACCCAAAAAATGACCAAAATACCCCCCGAAACCTAAAAATGATCAAAATAATCTTGAAACCTAAAAAATGACCAAAATATCCCTAAAACCCAAAAAATGACCAAAATACCCTTGAAACCTAAAAATTACCAAAATACCCCCAAAACCCAAAAAATTATCAAAATACACCTGAAACATAAAAAATGACCAAAATACCCATGAAACCCAAAAAATAACTAAAATACTCCCGATACCTAAAAATTACCAAAATAATCTCGAAACCTACAAAATGAGCAAAATATCCCTAGAATCCAAAAAATGACCAAAATACCCCTGAAATCTAAAAATTACCAAAATACTTGCAAAACCCAAAAAATTAACAAAATACACCTGAAACATAAAAAATGACCAAAATACTCCTGAAATCCAAAAAATGACCAAAATACCCCCAAAACCTAAAAATGACCAAAATACCACTGGAACCCAGAAAATGACAAAAATAACCCTGAAACATAAAAAAATTACCAAAATACCGTTTAAATCCAAAAAATAACCAAAATACTCTCGAAACCTAAAAATGACCAAAATACCCCATAAACCTAAAAAATGTCCAAAATACCTTCAAAACCTAAAAAATTACTAAAATACCTTTGAAACCTAAAAAATGGCCAAAATAACCTAGAAACTTAAAAATGACCAAAATAGCCCCTAAACCTAAAAAATGATCGATATACCTTTGAAACCTAAAAATTAACTGAAATACCCCCTGAAACTTAAAAAATGACCAAAATACCCCTGAAACCTAAATACGACCAAAATAACCCCTAAACTTTAAATGATCAAAATTTCTTCGAAATCTAAAAAATGACCAAAATTCCCCGAAACCTATAAAATGAAAAAAAAGCCCATTAAACCTGTAAGTCGATAAAAATACACCATAAACCTAAAAAATTACCAAAATCCCCCGTAAAACTAAAAAATAACCAAAATACTCCCTAAACATAAAAAAATGACCAAAATACCCATAAACCTAAAAAATGACTAAGATACCCCAAACCCCTATTTTGGTAATTTTAGAGGCTTCAGCCTTCGAGTGTATTTTGTTCATCTTATAGGATTAGTTGTATGTTGGTCATTTTAGATATTTTGAGGGGTATTTTAGTCGTTTTATAGGTTTAGGGGTATTTTGGTCGTTTTAGACGTTTTAGGGTATTTTTGGAAATTTTAGAGGTTTCACGTTGTTTGTAGCCATTTTAGCGGTTTTGGATTTATTTGGGTCATTTCAAAGGTTTAGGGGTATTTTCGTCACTTTGGAGGTTTGAGGGTATTTTCGTCATTTTTTAGGTTTAAGGGGTATTTTGGTCACTTTTTAAGTTTAGGGTGTATTTTGGTCATTTTTAGGTTCCAAGGTTATTTTGGTCATTTTTAGGTTTCTAGGTTATTTTGATCAATTTTTAGGCTTTGGGGTTATTTTGGCCATTTTTTAGGTTTTGAGGGTATTTTACTCATTTTTAAGGTTTCGAGGGTATTTTGGTCATTTTTTAGGTTTTAGGATTATTTTGGTTATTTTTTAGGTTTTGGGGTTATTTTGGCCATTTTTTAAGGTTTCAGAGGTATTTTGATAATTTTTAGGTTTCTAAGGTATTTTGGTCATTTTTAGGTTTCGAGGGTATTTTGGTCATTTTTTGGGTTTTGGGGGTATTTTGGTCATTTTTTGGATTTCAGAAGTATTTTGGTTATTTTTAGGTTTCGGGGGGTATTTTGGTCATTTTTTTAGGTTTCAGGGGTATTTTGGTCATTTTTAGATTTCAGGGGTATTTTGGTCATTTTTTGGATTTTGGGGGTATTTTGGTCATTTTAGGTTTCGGGGGTATTTTGATAATTTTTTTTGGGTTTTAGGGGTATTTTAGTCATTTTTTGGGTTTCAGAGGTATTTTGGTCATTTTTTAGGTTTAGGTGTTATTTTGGTCATTTTTTAGGTTTAGGGGGTATTTTAGTAATTTTAGTAGTTTTGGGGTTGGGTAATTGGGTACCCAATTAAAACCCAATAAACATTAGTGTTAAATGGATTAATACCCATTTAACCAAACTAATAATAAGGTGGGTTTGGGTCTATTTTAAGTGGGTGGATTTGGGTTGATTTTGCCACCCCAGTGTAATGGACACTTTCCTTCAAGAATAGTAAGAATAGTGTGGACTGAGTTTCTGCTAAAGATGAAATATTTCCTTAACAAGTGCATAACCCAAAATCATCTGTAATAATGGATACTTATTACCTAAATATGTAGGGCCTGTCTCACCTAAATATGTAGGAAGCTGCTTCCTCAGCAGCCTCTTCAAATTTTTGCCTGTATAGAGAGCGAATAGTTTATTTTGCTTTTTGCTTGCTTACTTTTTCAAATATACTTTTTAACAGATTTTCAATCCCATTCTCTATTTTATTTAAATATTATTTCTTCATTTATTTTTTATTATTTTTTATCGTTATTTATTCTTCTTATATTCATTCCCAACAATTATATTTTTCAATAAAAAGTGTTATATTCACAACATTTTTCGTAATACTTTTACAATATTTTTCCTCTCTCTCAATTCATTCTCATCCATTTGTTTTTTTTTTTTCTTGTTTTTATCCTCCACACATGTGTCCAACCTATCTGCATCCCCCCACCCTTTCTTTTTCTCCTTCGCATTCAAGAACACTCCGGACTCTCTCTTCCATTCTCTAGCTCTTTTTTTTTTTTTTTTTTTTTTTTTTTTTTTTTTTACTTTTTCTATTTCTACGTGATTTTAGAACACTCTCTAGCATGATCTTTTGACTTCTATTTTTCTTTCCTCTTCAGCTCACTTCACACACACACAGCCGACATGACCTTCGTCTATTATCTTTTTTTTTTTTTTTTTTTTTTTTTTCTGTTCTGATTCACTTTGTTGTTACAATGGAGCTTGATAGGCTTTCATTCTCTTGATCTGTTGTTTTCGTTTTGATTTTAGATTTGTTGTTTTAATTAAGTTTGTATTTTTCCCAGTTCTTGATCTGTTGTTTCTATTCTGATTTTAGTTTGTGTTTGTGTTTTGATTGTGTGACCGTTTGAGAGAGAGAGAGAGAGATGAACAAAGAAGAGAGGAGGAAAGAGAAAGAATTTTTTATTATTCAGTTGGGTATATTTTTAAGATAAAATATTCTTTATATATGCTACAGAGATTGCTACAGTGCTCTCCATACCTGGAGAGATACTATAGCAAATCTAAAAAAAAAAATTGGAGATGCCACTTTGTTGGAGGGATATTTTGGAGTGAACAGTAACTTCTCTCCAAAATTTGGAGATGTCGACTCTGCTGGAAATGCTCTGAGACGCCGAGAATATTGTTTGATTCTCTTGAGGAGAATTTGGTTTTAAATCTTATTGTAAGCCAATAATAAAAATAAAATAATAATGTAGGTCTGAGTGTCAGAAGATGTCAAGTTGAGATTTGTAAAGATTTTGAAATCAAAGATTCAAATGTCCACTTGAAGGCTTGTGTGGATGGGTAGAGACTTCGCCAAGAAACTTTTTCTTTACTCAATTTATTCTCTAGCCGTCAGCATTCTATAGTTTATAAATAAAGCATTGGTCAGTCATGATTTTAATCTGGACAAGGTCAAAGATATTATTAAAATTTAAAAGTAAACTAAATTCGGAAAATGTTAACTAATATAAATAATAATACAGTATATAGATAATTAAATAAAAAAATGTTCGTTATAAAGGAAAATCTTCCATCCAATTGTTTTAAAAATTAAAATTTAATTTATTCATCACCAACAAAATTGCTGAGTAACTCCAAAAAAAATTATGGTTTTTTATTAACTAGGTGATCTATTTTGGGCTTTGGGTGTAAGCCCGGCCTTGATAGCTTGAATGGTAGCAATATTTGTATTGAAAGACTTGGCCAAGAACCCATTATCAATGCCAGTAGTGAACACAGTGGTAGGAACTGAGATGGTTCCAGCATTTGCACTTACGAATGCAGAGATGGCTATTGCAGAATTCTTCACATCACAATTGAACTGGTAGTGAACTACTCCCTTGGGAAATACAAACATGTCACCCGCTTGGAGTGACTGAGTGAAGAGCCTGTTAGTAGTGTTAACAAACCAACTTCCAGAGCACCATCAAGAAGAAACAAGAGCTCTGCCGAGCGAGGATGGGTGTGAGGTGGGTTGACAGAGCCAGCTGGGTATTGGAGAACCGCAAAGGAAATGCTCTGGCCATTGAGAGCTGGGAATTCAGCCAAGCTAGCTTTCGTAATCTTAAAAGTTGTAGGTGGATTCGCCTTTAAAAGAGTCCTCATGCTAGTGAATGTGAAGAAGTTGCTATCAACTTTGGTTACATTTGGTCGGACCAAAAAGTCTGAAGTGATATCTGCATCTCCGGTAGTCACCATATGAAGAGTAATGAAGGCTAGTACAAGAGCAAAGAAGAATTCGAGCTTGGACATGCTGATGGCCGTTGTAGAACTAAAAGTACAAATAGAACTTGATTTGATATGTTAACATATGAGGGTGAGTTCCTTGATAGTGATACTGCGGCTACAGTATGCTAATATATATAGGGAGGGATGGAAGTGGGAAACAATGAGGCTTGTGCGTACATTGTAAAGGCCAATGGGACGGCTATTGTTTTGGAAACTACAATGTTCTTGCTTGAGATAAAACTTCTACAGATTTTCAGCTGGAACTTTGTGAAGGTGTATACATGCACACGCGCGCACACACAAGAACAGAATGCTGATAGATCGGCATTTTATGTTTCAGATGTTTGTGATTACTATGCAACATGTTAAATTGATGATTCTTTAAGAATTTATACTTTAAGCAGCATTTGCTTGTCTGTTGCATTAGTTGTAGCCAAAGGAAAAAGAAAATAAAAACAAATAGGTAATGTGTACTTCACAGCCGGCCATCAGAGCAGCAAATTGGTAATCTGATACAAAAAGTTCATATACCAAACCCTATTTCTAAAAGGCCTTACTGGTGCTATTCATCAAAGGGAATCTTTATACCGGCTCTAGTCATCAAACCTACCCCATGCTTCTCTTTGTCAATTGTCATGGATGGCAGCTTTGAGCTGGGTTTCATCCATACTAACAGCATACTTCAACTAAAATTCTCCAACTGTGTGGTACATTATTTTGCTTTCTAAGGCACTAGTGGACTATATGTATAATTCCCATTCTTAAAAAAACTGCCTCTGCAGTCTCTACCTTTTGTAGTGCTAATGCTGGCATAGACGCGTATTCGGTTCCTGCCATCCTGTTTGTTTCTGACGTTGATGATAATGTCCTTGCCAAGGCATTTAAGATTGAATTTGCAAATGTTCAGGTGATCAAGGCAGGTCCTGTGGCAAAGGCAGAAACTCTCTATTTTTACTACTTTTAACTCTTTCATTTTTGGCTGAATTTGAGGAGCAATCAGAGCAATAACAAGCATTGTTACTATATGGGAAGGTATAATCCTTTGAGACTCGAAGTACTCAACAAATTGGACCTTGTCTTTAGTCATCAATCTAAGTATTAACAAGCATTGTTATCTGCAGTTGCTAGAAAATTGTTAATATATAGTCAATTAGTCATAGTAATCCAGATTTAAAGGCTTCTATTCTTATGCTTATTGGACAACTTGTGCTTTTCCCCTAAGATTAAATAAGATAAATTGAGGGATCTAAAATACAAAGAAATGCCAATTTCAGCACGTGGTGAGGTGAATGCAAATTTATGCCCTTTTATGTCACTCAAAAAACAAAAATTTGATAAAATCCATAGAAATAGATATACTTGCTTTTTTTACTTATCCAGACAACTTGTACTGGCTTTTATGTATGCTCCAGATAATTATAATTAACAAAGAGATTGAATCTTATCAAAAAAAAAAAAAACAAAGAGATTGAAGGTCCAACCTTCTATATACATGATGAACGGATAAAAATAAAACAAATTGAAATAAAACACACAAAAAAAAAAAAAAAAAAATCAACATTTTGTTTTTCAATTTTACAATGGGATATGCAGATTTGGCATATCCAGCCTTTGTCCTTGACGGTGCCATAGGAGAGCTACTGTCTATTTAAAAAAAAAAAATTGAAAGAGAATGGGATCATGAAGTTTGACGCTTTGGCTGAGCTCTTTCAGAAATATGTTTTGAAGTCTCACTTGGAGACCAAACTTGCTATAGAATGGTAAGATGATTCCAATGAAGTAAAATCTTAATAATATTTTCTTCCGTATGAAACATCAAGATCACTCACACATCATCTGTTCTTACAAGTAGGACTTTGTTCAATGACAAGTAAAGACGCCTCAAAAGTTACCGAAAATGACTTACAGGGCTATTTCTAAGAAATGTACTTGTATCTCATATGTGCAATTCTTCAATAACATGCAATGGAAACATCACTTGGAGAATATGATACATGCCTCACCCGAAAGGAAAATTTTTAAAATTGCAAAGTGAGTGCCAAAGCATCAAGTGCATTTAAAAAATACAAGTACAGATTTTTTTTTTTGAAATCAAGGACAGATTAATATATGCCTACCCAAAAAGAAAAATACCAGAGTAGAGGAATATTTGGTGCCAATAATCAGATTTATCTTTATTAGAATATATTATAACATCCTCCACTTTTGGGAATCTAACTACAAAAGAATAGCCTTCACCTCATCATTAAGTACCTTATTAAAGAAAAATTATTTACTACAGGAAGAATATAGCAAAAACAAAACAATGATCCTTCAGTAAGTAGCAAGGGTCTGCTACCTCAGGCCTTGGGTGCAACCCCAGCCTTGATTTTCTGAATGGTGCCAATATCAGTATTGAAAGACTTCGCCAAGTTCCCATCATCAATTCCAGTGGTGAAAACAGAATTAGGGACTGACACAGTTCCAGCATTTGCACTTCCAAATGCTGAAATAGCTATTGCAGAATTATTTGCATCAGTGTTGTACTGATAGTACACGAGTCCTTTTGGAAATACAAACATGTCACCAGCTTGGAGTGTCTGAGTAAAGAGCTTGTTTGTCGTGTCAACAAATCCAACTTGAAGGGAACCATTAAGGAGAAACAAGAGCTCAGCTGAGCGGGGATGGGTGTAAGGCGGGTTGACTGAACCAGCTGGGTATTGTAGAATTGCATATGAAACACTCTGGCCATTAAGAGCTGGGAATTCAGCTATGCTTGCTTTGGTTACTTTAAAAGCTGTTGGTAGGGGTGCCTGAATTAGAATCCTCATGCCAGTAAATGTGAAGAAGTTTGCTATCAACAATGGTAACATTTGGTGGGACTATAAAATCTGAGGTGATATCTGGATCCCCGGCAATTACCGAATGGAAAATAGCTAAGGAGAGGACTAGTTTGAATATCAATTCATGCTTAAATGTCATGAGGGCCATGGTAGAGAAACTGAAAGCAAAAAAGTAGAAGCTTATAGAATGTCTTAAGGATGTATTGCTTGTTACTTGGCCTTCAACAGCGGGTGGTCATTTATAGAGCAACAAGAAGCAACAAGGCATCACAATTTATGCAGGCCTATGAAGCTGGATGTGTAACTGGGAGTGGGAACTACAATGTTCTTGTTTTAACTGATATCCTCATGTGGATACCTCTATGTTGACTGCCGAGCACACCAATCTCCTTTTGGTTAACTGTCCACAAGATTCTTCCGGCTGCTATCAATAAACCAAGTCATGTTTGTCAATATGCTTTCTGGATTCTATTGCAGAGGCATCCACTTGAGAATATCAAGAAGCAAATTTAGTTAAAACAAGGACATTGTAGTTTCCAATTCCACCTCTTGTTTCATAGGCCTGTACAACTAGTAAATGCTCACATGCTTCTTGTTAAATTATAAATTACCACCTGCTGTTGAAGGCCCAAGTAACAGGTTATACATACTTTCCACATTCTATAAGCTTCTACTTTTTACTTTCAATTTCCCTACAATGGCCCTTACAACATTTAAGCATGAAAGGATATTCAAACTAGTTCTTTCCTTTGCTATTTTCCACACAGTGATCGCTGGGGATGCAGATATAACCTCAGATTTTATAGTCCCACCAAATGTTACCAACATTGATAGCAACTTCTTCACATTTACTGGCATGAGGATTCTACTTCGGGCACCCCCACCAACAGCCTTTAAAGTTTCAAAAGCAAGATTGGCAGAATTCCCAGCTCTTAAATGGTCAGAGTGTTTCTCATGCAATTCTACAATTCCCAGCTGGTTCAGTCAACCCGCCTCACACCCATCCCCGCTCAGCTGAGCTCTTGTTTCTCCTTGATGGTTCCCATTAAGTTGGATTTGTTGACACCACAAACAAGCTCTTTACTCAGACACTCCAAGCTGGTGACATGTTTGTGTTTCCAAAAGGACTTGTACACTATCAATACAATAGCGATGCAAAGAATTCTGCAATAGCTGTTTCTGCATTTGGAAGTGCAAATGCTGGACTTGTGTCAGTCCCTAATACTTCACCACCGGAAATGATAATGGGATCTTGGCAAAGTCTTTCAAGACTGATATTGCCACCATTCAGAAGATTAAAGCTGGGTTTGCACCTAAGGCCTGAGGTCACAGACCCTTGCTACCTTTTATAGAATCACTATTTAATTAGTTTGTACTCTATTCTTTCTATAGTGAATGAATATTCATTAATAAGTCCTTTGATGATGGGGTGAAGTCTATCCTTCGTAGTTGGCTTGCAAAAATGGAGGATGCTATCATATCTTCCAAAAAACAGAGAATCTGAAAAGTTGTCACATAATCCTTTACTCTTATATTTTTCTTTCTGGATAGGCATTAATCTGTATTTGTATTTTTTTATTGCACTTGATGCTTTGGCACTCTATTTTTTAATTTGAAAAAACTCTTGGAAAGTGTCCTTGCAATAACTTTTAAAACATCTTTACTATTCTCATTAGAGAAAAATATATTAATTGCAAATTGATGGCAGTGTGAGTGTTTCTGATGTTGCATATCAAAAAAATTAAAATTAAGACTTTACTTCATGAGAATCATCTTTTAATTTTGTAGCTTGTTTGGGCTTTATGTGAGGACTAGTTGCAGAACCATGCGATACATGGAAATAGATAAGTATTTTGTAATTATGATATAATGTATAATTTGTTCTCCCTAAAAATTAAACAATTTTTAAAATTATTTTCCATCTTTCTATCTCTAAAAATAAATCATTCTATTATTTTTGGGTTTATTCAATTGATATTTATCCATTTTTTAGGTAGTTCATATTCTTCTAAATTATGTTTTAGTGCGTTATGTTTTCCCTTTTTTTTTTTCAACTAAACTTTTTAAGTTTCAAATATATTATTCCAATTTCTCATTCTCTTAAAGGATATTATCATGACAATTAAAACTCATCATAAAATTACTTGATATTACTCAAATAACCGATAGGCACATTCAAATACATAGCCAAGATTGTATTTTGATATAAATTCAAATTCTCACTTTAAAAATGACTAAGTAATAACTCAAACAAAAATTAAATCAAAACAATAAGAGGGAGAGAGATGATTTATGATAGGGAACTCAATTCAATTGGTCTTCTTCATACTTTATCCAAATTCAATTTCTTCAAATAGCTAGCCAAGAATACATCTTCTTGGATTTTCTCAAATCCAATTGGTCTTCATGGATTTTGAGGCAAAGTCTTCCAACAAAGGCATCCCATAATAATATCTAAATTTTGTTACAATACAAAACCAAAAAAAAGTAACATATCTTGTACTAAGTTATGCATCAATATTCATATTACAACTAATATGTATGTACAATTATGTTATGAATATACGAAGGGAATACTTTATCCATAATGGTGAATCCAAAGTGGTGAATACATCTACAATTTACTCGAAATTGAATATACATTTCTATTTGAGGCACAACATTTTAAACATTGCTTAACGACCACATAAACTATAGCAGCCAGATCCCACTGCAATTCTTTTACTATATTCTTCATCATAGCTTTGAGATTTTTTTAGTTGGTTTATGGGAACCAATGTTGTTGGCACTTGAGATCTTCAATGGCACATCACCAACAAAATTAATCGGAAAAACCTAAAGAATATGAGGGAGATAAAAAAAAAAAAAACTACTAATTTGATGTGTGTGTGTGTGTATAATTTTTTTTTTTATGTGATAAAAAAGTATTTTTTAGTTAATTAGTCATATGGTTGAATCTTAAGAGGGGAACCTAAGAAACAGCACCTAAGGTACTGTATCTAAGTTTTGCCTATATATATATACACATAACAAATTAGTATTTTTTTTTTTAATACTAATTGGGTGGCAATTGAACGGTTTTCATAGCTGCTTGATTGGGGAGAAGGAGAGTCATAGACTTGAAGAGAGCTTGAACTATTATCAGATTGAGTTTGATGGAATAGTAAATGGAAAGTTGAAAAGTTAGGAAACTTTAATTGAGAGAGAGAGAGAGAGAGAGAGAGAGTAGAAAATGAAATTAGATTTGGCTTGATGGAGTAATAGATGGGAAGTTGAAAAATGGTATAAAAAAAGTATGTACTAAGAAACTATTTACTTAGAAAAAAAAATCACTTCTCAATAGGACATTTATCCCTACAAAATCACTTTTTCCTTTAGATGTGGAGCTATCCATAGGAGACATGCCACATGAAATGTAAAACAAAAACATAATGAATAATTAAAGAATAATGAAAGATGATGAGAGAACAAAATTGCATAATTGTGAATGCAAAAAGAAAAATGGACAAAAAAATCAAGAAAAGTCTTTAGAGCCTAAGATCCAGAATAACATAATCTCCTGCAATTGAACATTTACTTAGTTGTTTTTCTATCACCTAATAATCATTGCAAAAAGAATAATGAAAAACTTCAATCTCTAATCCCTACAAAATCACTTTTTCCTTTAGATGTGGAGCTATCCATAGGAGACATGCCACATGAAATGTAAAACAAAAACATAATGAATAATTAAAGAATAATGAAAGATGATGAGAGAACAAAATTGCATAATTGTGAATGCAAAAAGAAAAATGGACAAAAAAATCAAGAAAAGTCTTTAGAGCCTAAGATCCAGAATAACATAATCTCCTGCAATTGAACATTTACTTAGTTGTTTTTCTATCACCTAATAATCATTGCAAAAAGAATAATGAAAAACTTCAATCTCTATAAACATTGAGGAAAATTGAGCATTCAATATTTAAAAAAAAAAAAAAAAGAATGCCACCTGTTTCTTCCTTCACCCTTTTAAGAAAGTCCTCTGTCTTGAAATTGATGCACACATCAGCCCTAAGATCCTTGCAGACAACCAATTTTTCATCACTCATTGCCAATCACAATCTAAAAATATATGAATACTTGGAAACCAAACTTATGCAAAAGTGATGTTAGACTTGCAGTAACAAACACACTTGCTCCATAGTATTTAGCTATCTGAATTGCAAACGTACCAACACTGCTTAAGCCCCATAGACTTGAAATTTTAATATTCATTAGTTTTGCATTGGAGACACCATGTTGCAACAAACAAAAATGATTGAAATTATCATTTTAAGCTTGTATCGTGCATAAATTATAAAACCATTTGTAAATTGGACCATAAATTACACTAAATAATCATAAAGGCTCAAAAATTACCAAAACTAAAAAAAAAAAAATAATAATAATAAAATAAAAAAACCTACCAAATAATTGAGAGAGAGAGAGAGAGATAACCTTTTTTTGTTAGGGAAAACTATGCATAAAATGAAAGGGAAAAAAAATGATAAATATACAATAAGAGAGTGAGAATAAGAAAAGACAAAGTAAAAGAAGATAAAGAGAAAGATGAAAAATGATATTAAAGTAGAGGGTAGTAGAAAGATATAAAGGTAAGAGAAGGAGAAAGGTTTAAGAAAGTGTAAATATTAAAAAAAAAAAAAAGTGAATGAGTAATGTTAAAAAAATTATAGGAAAATTGAAAATAAAAAAAATAATGACATAAATGCTAATGTGGCTTAACTGAAGTGTAGTAATAATAAATACTACGCTTCATCTTTTAGATATATATAAAATTAAGAACATTTTACTAAAAAAACTTAGCCAAACTTCATGATCCTATCCTCTCTAAAAATTAATGGAACTAATGATAAACTGACACTTATGAATAATTTAAAAACAATGTAAATGATTTTCCAAAACCAGGAATAATGGCTTTCTTATTTTATATTATTTTTCGTATGATGCTCTTCCCAAAAACTGGCTGCAAATTCTAAGGAGTTAAAAGCTTTATTTATTTATTTTTTTTGATGAGTGACTTAAAAGCTTTATTTGTTGAACATAATTTATCGTTTATTAATGGGATGGCATACAATTCTTTTTCATGTAGATAGATCTACTAAGCATAATAATTAATGAGCCGGCTATAATTTGTAGTATTATTTTAGTTATGTTAACATATCAAATCAAGTTCTATTTTTTACTTTCAATTCGTCCATGGATTCTTCTTTGCTCTTGTACTAGCCTTCACTACTCTTCAGTCTTCATATGGTGATTGCTGGAGATGCAGATATCACCTCAGACTTTTTAGTCCACCAAATGTAACCAAAGTTGATTGCAACTTCTTCACATTCACTGGCATGAGGGCTCTTTAAAAAGCAAATCCACCTACAACTTTTAATGTTACAGCTTACAAAAGCTAGCTTGGCTGAATTTCCAGCTCTTAATGGCCAAAGTGTTTTCTTTGCGGCTCTCCAATACCCAGCTGGCTCTATCAACCCACCTCACAAGTCACACCCATCCTCACTCTGCGGTAGGGATGGAGCCACTATTAGACTAGGGGGAGCAATGCCCCCCATTTTTTTTTTAAAATTTTTTTTTATATATGTGTACTAATTTTAGCAATTTTGTTTAATAAAATTACATTTTGTTTCTCTTAAATAATATTATTGGTTCTTTTGAGAGTAATGCTATACTCACAAACTTTTTTATAACATTTTTACAATCTATTTTGGTAGCAAATTCTTATTGGTTCGCATATGAACCCATTACTTACATTATTTTTTTTTTTACTTACCAGTAACCACTTGTCACATCAATAAGTTATAAAAAAATTTGTAGCTCTAGCACTTTCCTCATTTTAGTGACCATAAAAAAATTTATATATCTAAAATTTAAAACAAAATATACAAACCCAAAAAAAAAGAAAAAAAAGAAAAAAGCTCAACATAAAAAATTACCAGTAGTAAAACTAAAAAAAATTAAGCTCAATTAACTAATTTTATCCAAAATAAAAAAACTCAGCCCTTTAACAAATTCTAAACAAAAATAATTTAGTTCTTACTCACATGCTAAAAAAAAGTAATAAATAAATAATAATTTCAGTAATTAAGTAGTAGTTGAGTCAGAGGTTGAAACTGTCGCACATAGCCAACTGTAAAGTCGCCCCCTAACTCAAAGTTCTGGCTCCGTCCCTGCTCTATAGAGCTCTTGTTTCTTCTTGATGGTGCTCTAGAAGTTGGGTTTGTTGATACTACTAACAATTTCTTCACTCAGACACTCCAAGCAGGTGACATGTTTGTATTTCCCAGGGGACTAGTTCACTACCATCTCAATTGTGATGCAAAGAATTCTGCAATAGCCATCTCTGCATTTGGGAGCGCAAATGCTGGAATCAACTCAGTTCCTACCACTGTATTCAATACTGGTATTGATGATGGGATCTTGGCAAAGTCTTTCAAGTTATCAAGGCCAGGCTTACACCCAAAGCCTAACATAGATCGCTAAGTTTAACAAACGCCACAATTTTTTTGGTGATGTTTAAAATATTTGGACGGAAGGTTTTCCTTTATAATGATCTTGTGACGATTTCCTATAGGTTGCATTTGTTTGTTAAGAAAAATGAATTAGCAAAATGGTTCCAAGATATTTAATTCTTGTTACCAGTTGCCAGTTGTCCCTTACACATCATTAATTTAATTTGTCACTCAATGAATTCATAGATTGGAGCTTAATTTTAAACCAAAAAATTAAAAAGCACCAATTATTGCATACTGATTTGTGTATATTGTTCATACACATCACCCCATTTCATGTGTCAAGTGTAGGCATACTTAAAAAATAAAGACAATGCAAGTCAAATTATGCATATTGTGTGTAACGGAGTATACATCAGCAAGTGCTAAAGAATGTTTTCCCAAAAAAAAAAAGTTATGTGCTTACTTTTTGGACTTGAAATCTAGGAGGAAAATCTGCGGCAAGCTGTTTGAAGGATGTGTCATTATATATTTGCATTATCTCTTGCTCGGTTAGTCTGACTCTGTCCTATGTTTGCTGATTTTCTTTTTTCCTGAAGTACAAACGAGCAAACAAGACAAAAACAAAAGCGGAGAGAACTAAATACGGCGGGCATGATCATGTTGTATTACTATTGCAAATGAAATGCATGAGATGTGTACAAATAACAAATAATCAACTTTCTAATCATAAACCAAACATGTTGTTTGGTTCTTCTTTACATTTTAGAATTAGGTGAATTTACTGACACATTCTCAGAAAAAAAAAAAAAAAAAGAAGAAGGTGAATTTACTGACAGAAATCGTTGAAACATGTGCAGCAAACCATGAACAAGGATGTGTGTTCTTTACATTTGCCAGTTTCCAAACACGTGTGTTTGATCCGGTGACTGGTGATAGAAATTGGAGTTAAGGTCAACTCTGAGTAATCATGTTTTGTGTGTATCCGTACTCAGCACTCAGCAGCGTGGACAGGTAAACATAGTTTGTTGTTGTTGATACTTGACGCTACCGGATTATGTGGATGACATATAGCCGATAGGCAAATGACAGAAAAATGGTCATGTACCACAAATTAAGAAAAAAAGAAAAAAAAGAATAATAGTCATGTCACATGTGAATCATGTGCTAAGGAAAAGAACTTTAAACAAATAGATTTGGGTCTCATTTTCTCCCATTTATTAGTAGGTATACAAGGATAAGATTTTATCCCCATCAAAGCCTTTGATTCCCTCCCATTTTTGGTCAAAATGTGAGACAAAGGACAATTATTTTGTTTGTGTGATTTATATAGGTGTTTAGAAGAAGGAAACAGGAAAGGAGAGAAACAAGACTAGAGTTAAGATTTAGATTCCAATACTAGTTCACCAAAAGTACTAGGCTTCTCTATTTATACATAACTATATATGTAAAAGTACAAGGCTCTTCCTTACAAACAAATACTCTATAGCCCATAATATCATTTGACACACATACCAAAATACTGCCAATGTTGAGATATGAAAACTTTTTTACAGTTACGTCGGCCAAAAAATTCAAAAAACAAGATAGATATTAGTTGAAAGTAGGAAGCAAAATGGCACAACCATAAATGTCATTTTCAATCAAACTAAAGGTCAACGAGTACCAAATATCATCCAACTGAAAATTACAAAACTAAGAATTTTGATAATGCAGAAGAAGGCATTCAATTCCAAACCATGAATTGAAAAGAATTCCTATTTGTTATTGATCCATTCCTAAAAGTTCCGTATACGACCACACTATTTTCTCAAACAAGTAATTTTTTTTTTTAACTTCACTAAAGGACTTCAGATCACTACCTACCATGAACAAATTCACTTCACAATACTCCTAACCATCAAACACCTAACAAAACCAAGGCAGAAACTTTACATGTTGGATTTCCTAATTAAAGATTAATGCTTTTATATACAGAGGATATAGCTCCTGTGCATCTTTACATTTGAAAGCCAAAGCCTTGGTACCCCATCGGGCTCACTTGACCAGGCAAATGTGGTGGCATGGTCATCGGTTGATAAGCCTGTTGCTGTTGAACAGCACTACCTGGAGGTGGAAGCCAACTCTGATTGACCGGAAGAGCAACCGGATTGTTGTCTGCAGTAATGTCATGGATGCTTGACCTCTTCCTCTCTTTCTTCACTGAATTCTGACGAAGGAAGTACTTCTGGGCATGGCTAGCCACCTGAGTCGGTGTTCTCGTCACAACCACATTCCTTGAAATGCTCCTCCAATCACCCTTTCCAAATTTCTTCAGTCCAGTTAGAAATAACCTGTAATGAAACAAATGGAAAATCAACAACCAAAAAAATAACATTCAAATATACATACATACCAATACAATCTAGCACTCATAGATCACCCCTAGCATTGCCATAACATTTCATACACAACAAAATACTAATAAATTATAATCCTATCGTGACATATATCATAGGAAAGGCCACATGAGCACAAATCAAGTTTTGGGGATCAATGGTAAAATCTTTATAAGTTGATGGAAACTACTTGATTCACTATGGAAATCACAAAATCCATTAAGACCAATAGTCTCCAAAATACTACTTCCCCCGATTTTTCAAACAGAAAATCAAGAAAATTCCCGACAAAATACAGCAAATATCTTTAAAGATTCAAAAACACATTTCTAAACAATCACAGTTTGTCTACCTAGAAAATTTCCTATTATATGTCTAAAAAATCAATCTTTTTCGGCTGAGAAAAATCTTGAGATTCAAAATCGCATTATATTCATAATTTGGCAAATTAAAACCAAAAAATCTACTCAGAAGAGTCTAAGAGAGACAAAAAGAACAGAAAAATCGAATCTTTCTCACAACTTCACAATAAAGTTTATACCTTCCATAGCAGAAAAGAAAAAACAACAAAAAACAGAGACATACAAAAACCCAAATGACAGAAAGAAAATAAAGAAAACAACAATACCAATCGCCACAATCAAAGAAAATAAAGAAAACCCAGAAAAGTTTTTTCCTTTCTTTCATTTTCTCAGCCGCCAAACTAAAAGAAAAGAGAGAATTTTGAATTTTTTTTTTACCTGTGTTCTTCTTCAGTCCAAGGAGTACCCTTTTTCCTTTCAGAGTCAGAGTGCTTAGGCTTGTTATTATGATTCGAGAAAGAGATCTGATTCTGATTACTCGGTGAGTCCCATCCACCATGTCCACCAGAGTCGGAGTCATTATCATCAGCATAACTCGGTAGTTCAACTCGACCACAATCGATCTCAAGCACATCATGTACAAGATCATCATAGTGTTCCTTCACATCTCTCGGTGACTTTCCTGGAATTTGCTCTGCAATCCTCTGCCACCTGTCTGGGACATCCTCAGGTACCATCACCAGTGCTTGCTCGAAAATCTTGTCCTCTGATCGATTCCACATCATATCTCTCTGAGAGAGAGTTTTTTCTTTTTGTTTTTTCTATGTGGGTGTGTTTGTGTTGGTGTTGTTTTCCAACTCACTTTCTTGGAGATTTCGCAGATGAGGGGTTTGGTGGGAGATTTGGAAGGGTGTAGTATTTATAATACTATTTATAAGAAATTGGGTGTGAATTGGATTTTGGGTTTTAGCTATTTTTTGGTTGAGTTGAACAGCTCATTCAGGAGAGAGAGAGAGAGAAAATAGAGTTCCAAATCAACACGTTTTTGCTTTTATTGGATCTTTTACTTTTTATTATTCTACCAACAATGATACAGTTACACTATAACTTTACAATAAATTTCACAATGGATCGAGATGGCAAGTTATTAACAATATGGTAAAATTAATAATAATTAGAAAACTCAATAATTATAAAATTTATTATGAAAATTATTGTGTATATAAAATTACTTTTTATTTTAGAAGAATGTCTTTCTCTTCTCACTCTTTACCTGAACCTCTTTTGACCTTTGTTTACTATTTTTTCCACTCAGAGCTACTAAATCTGTATTATTTGTCTATTTATTTAGATTGATCCTACTCCCATGGAGTGATACTTGGCTGACCAAAGAAAAGAGTTTGATCAGTCACACTCAAATATTGTATTTTTAGATTTTTAATTTTTTGAGCAGAAAACTTGAATATTAACAACTAATATATAAATTGAAATCATGTTTAATTATTAAAAAAAATTCATGTAATCTGATTTTATTTTAAGTTATGTTCAAAATTGAACTAGTACTTGTTTGATTGACATTACTTTTTTTTTTTTTCTTGGTTGTGCAGCCGACATAAGTTACTTTTGTAGCTTTTAGAAAATGAACTATTTTAAGATTTGTACTTTATAAATAAGAATTAGACTAATTCTCATTTTTGTTTGCAAACAAATAGCACCAGCCTACCAAGTTTAAGATTTGTGGGTTTTAAGGGTTTGTGTAGAGAGGCATTAGTGGTGTAAAAATGAAAATAAAAGAAATAATATTAATATTTTGTACTTTTTTTAGTGATAAGTTTAATTTAGATAAAAAGAAATTGTCGGTTTGAGTTTGACTGGAATATGTATTCGAACATTCCTTTGAAGTACAATCATTGACATTTCAATAGTGGATGTTCTGTTAACATAGAGTAGAGTGTACTTATTGTACTCATGGCAGTCTAGTACATGTTTAGTTATGAATTTTACTCAGTATGGTTTGATACATCGCACAAAGACTCACCAACCACAACTGCTTTATCATAGGATGATTTTGTCACACTCATTATGGCAGATCAGTTACAATGTCATTCCCTATCAAAAAAAAAAAAAAAAAAAGTTACAATGTCATTTTTTTTCTTTTTCACATTTGAAAGAGGATTAGTAGCAATGATCACAAACAATAAAAACAATTTATCAAAAAAAAAAAAATCACAGTAATAACCCTACCTTGCATAGAGAGACAGAGCCGTAACTTGTAGTTAAGGTGCAGAAATATAAACAAAATTTAAAGTCATTATAAAACTCCAAATAAGCATTTATGTAGTATTAACAAACCGTCAACAAAGACAAAGATACAAAATTATTATTATTTCTTAATAAATTACAATGCAATCATTTATGAAAATTAAATTATGCATTATTTTAAATCTTATATCACCTAAGATTGAATTTGTACTAATTGTCACAACGTTGTCCCTTTCAATGAATAACATTATAGCATCCATAAAAGACTTATATTTCATTTTATTGTGAAACTTAGTTTTGATGACATTCATAACTAAAAATGCTCGTTCAGTAGTTTCTCACTCTCTTAGTTAGGCTACTTAGCCGTTTAGAATTTTATTTTATTTTTTGTGTGTCTTTGATGTGTGTATCTACTATTGGGTAAGGAAAAAATTATCATAGGATGATTTTGTCACACTCATGAGTCATGATGGCAGATCAGTTGCAATGTCATTTTTTTTTCTTTTTCACATTTGAAAGAGGATTAGTAGCAATGATCACAAACAATAAAAACAATTTATCAAAAAAAAAAAAAAATCACAGTAATAACACTACCTTGCATTGAGAGATGTAGCCGTAACTTGTAGTTAAGGGGCGGAAATATAACAAAATTTAAAGTCATTATAAAACTCCAAATAAGCATTTATGTAGTATTAATAAACCATCAACAAAGACAAAGACATAAAATCATTATTATTTCTTAATAAATTACAATGCAATCATTTATGAAAATTAAATTCGGCATTATTTTAAATCTTAAATCATCTAAGATTGAATCTGTTCTAATTGTCCAATGATGTCCATTTCAATGAATAACATTATAACATCCATAAAAGACTCATATTTCATTTTATTGTGAAACTTAGTTTTGATGACATTCATAACTAAAAATGCTCGTTCAATAGTTTCTCACTCTCTTCTCTCTTAGTTAGGCCACTTAGCAGTTTAGAATTTTTTTTAAATTTTTTTTTTTTGTGTGTGTCTTTGATGTGTGTATCTACTGTTGGGTAAGGAAAAAATTATCATAGGATGATTTTGTCACACTCATTATGGCAGATTAGTTGCAATGTCATTTTTTTTTTTCTTTTTCACATTTGAAAGAGGATTAGAAGCAATGATCACAAACAATAAAAACAATTTATCAAAAAAAAAAAATAATCATAGTAATAACACTACCTTGCATAGAGAGACGGAGCCGTAACTTGTAGTTAAGGGGCAGAAATATAAACAAAATTTAAAGTCATTATAAAACTCCAAACAAGCATTTATGTAGTATTAACAAACCGTCAACAAAGACAAAGACAAAGACACAAAATCATTATTATTTCTTAATAAATTACAATGCAATCATTTATGAAAATTAAATTTGGCATTATTTTAAATCTTAAATCATCTAAGATTGAATCCATACTAATTGTCACAACAATGTCCCTTTCAACAAATAACATTATAGCATCCATAAAAAACTCATATTTCATTTTATTGTGAAGATTAGTTTTGAGGGGTGTCAATGTTCGACCCAACCCGCAAACACGACATGAACCCGACATGGGTTTTTGCGGGTTAAGGTTGTGCCTTAGTGGGTTTGGGTTATAAATGGGTCGACCCAAAAGTGACATGATAAGAAACGTGTCATAAGCGGGTCAACTCGCATAACCCGCAATAGATTCATTTGACACGCCAATTTATTTGTGTCAACCCAAAATGACCCACTTAAGATAACCTGTTTAACTCATATAACAAATAAATATTCATTTTATTTTATATTTGTCAAATACCTTTTATATCCAACATATATTTTAAATTTAAAAAGAAAAGTGAGTAATTACAAAAACTTACAAGGGATATAATTGGAAATTGAAACTTTACAAACCCTAGATCTTTAAACCCTAAAAACCCTAAATCTCTAAACCTTCTTAAAAATATCTATATTTTTTTTTTATTTCAGCCGTACTACTCACTCTACTATCTTATAGTCTCATGCCCATTTCTCAAACTCAAAGTCTTAAACTAGTTATTGCTATCTCTCTCTCTCTCTCTATGGATGATAATCGTAGTCATAGTCAGGATTAGTTTATTGTTTGCTCCAATTCTTTCAATATTAATACTTAGCATTTGGCGAGTTCCAAGGATATTATATTTTTGTTGAAATATATTATTTTTGTTAAACTATATTGTTTTGAATTTGGGTTGAAGTGTATGGACTTCTTTTAGAGTGCAAAGAACTTATTTCTAGATGAATGTTATATTTTTGTTGAACTATATTATTTTGAATGTGGGTTGAAGACTTGAAGTGTATATATTGCTTTTAGGATGTAAAAAAAAAAAATTTCTAAATAGATATTATATTAAATATTATGCAGGTTAAAATAAGTTGTGTTACATTCATGTCAACCCAACATGACTCGTTTATTACCCATGTCAAATGGGTTAGGTCAGGTCAACTTCCGAGCAATCTTAGTTATTGGTGGGGGTTCGGTCCGTTAGCTGGTATTTGTTTAGTCATTCAGATAGTGACTGGCGTTTTTTTAGCTATGCATCACACACCTCATGTGGATCTAGCTTTCAACAGCGTAGAACACGTTATGAGAGATGTTGAAGGGGGCTGGTTGCTCCGTTATATGCATGCTAATGGGCGCTTTATTAACAAATCGGGTTAGGGTTGAAGGATCATGATACGATTATTAAATGAGTCAGGTTAGGGTTGAGTCATTTAGTCGAATACCTCTACCTTAACACGACACAAACCTGACATGCTAACCCAAATTGACACCCTAGTTTTGATGACATTCATAACTAAAAATGCTTGTTCAGTAGTTTCTCACTCTCTTCTCTCTTAGTTAGGCTACTTAGCTGTTTAGAATTTTATTTTATTATTATTATTATTTTTTTTTGTGTGTGTCTTTGATGTGTGTATCTACTGTTGGGTAAGGAAAAAATTATTTTGTTTAATTTTTCTTTTAAAAGACTGGGTTGTATGTTTTGGGTAAAATTGGTTGATTGGACTTAATTTTTTTTAGCTTTATTATTGGAAATTTTTGTTGTTGTGCTAGTAATTTTATTGAACCAAATTGCTAAAATTAGTACCTAAACAAAATTTTGGGGGGAGGGTGCCAATAAATGGCTCCATCCTTGCCTACATAGATAAGACCACCTCATTATCATTCTATCAATCTTAATAAAATATTTATTATTACTCCAACTATTATATATATATATATATATATAATCTTAACTCTATTTTTTTTTAGTTCCTAAAATATATATTTATATATATATATATTTTTCTTTAATGAGATAGAATATAATAAATATAGAGGAAAATCCCATATATCAATTTTTCATGTTTACCCAAATAAAATAAGACGTACATCAATGTCTCTTAAGAATGCCATCATGAGCTGTTAAATAAATATAAGCAACTTTTATTTAAAGGTTAATTATAGATTACACATTGTGGTTAGGCACGATTTTTTTTTTTTTTCACTGGTAGGCAAAGGTAAAATTGGGCCTATTTTTAAAAAAAATAGGAATTAAGAATAATTCGAGGCATTTTTATAGGCTTAGATCTTTGTGAACATTGCCTTGACTATTACTGCAATGCATAGGCACAATGATATAACTGAGTCTTGAGAGAAGGGAAAAAAAAACCTAATAGGGAAAATGTGTATTTATGATTTAGAGAAGTAACAATTGGTGATCCAAGTCTTACCCTATATCAATAATGATGTTTTATATTAACTTAAGGGTTATCAAATAGCCCATAACCCACAGCCCAACCCAGAAACTCAACGGCCTACCAGGTTAATGGGCCACTCGGCCCATTGTTATTGAGGCCCATGAGTAGCCAACTAGTCCAATGGGTCAAGCTGTGGGCTAGTTTTTATGCTCATGGGTACTCGGTGGGCTAGCTCAGTAGCCCAGCCAATTAGCCCAACCCATTACCCATCCCACTAACTCATAATTCATAACAAAAATATATAAGAGGCATATGAATGATTGATCTTGAGATATTATAGAGGAATTACTTAAGATAACTCCCCCAACTACTAAGATACTTAAAGTAATTGTGCTAAACTTAGTTTACTAAATATATATGTAAGGACCAAATTTGAACTCCTAGCCCAACAGGTATATGCACTTTAGCCCAAAAAGCCTAAAACAATAAATTTGTAAAGAATGGGTTAGAAAACTAGGTTTTAGTGAATTAAGTAACAAGTCAATAGATTTTGATGATGAAGAAAGAAAGATAATAGACGTTCACTAAAGAAAAACGTCCTTGGCCAAATCCGAGGAGACTGATTCTTGGGTATTGCTCTTAAAGCTTTATTACAAGTGTGGTTCTAGACTACTACAATATTCCTTTCTTGATTTTCTAATCCCCTTTCTCATGAAGGGTCTTTTACATTAAATAGTCCCCTTTGGACTATCTTGATCCCACACTTGTTGATCATTTGAGCCCTTACTTGAGTGCTCGTCCCATCAAATACCCTCTTTGGCTTTTTGTGAGTTGTGGTAGCCAAGGCAGCACTGTTCAAGAGTCTTCTCCACATAAATGCAACTAGAAAAATAACTGCAGTGCATCTAATACGGTGACAATAGTTTTTCCTTAGATATTTTTGGGTTCCCTTCCTTCTTGTATGTTCATGAGGCATGTCCCTATCATTGGGGCTCCTATGAAGGTTGCTTTCATCGTTGGAATACACATTTAAGCGATATCTATTACACCTGAGGAGGAATTTCTCCTCGGATTGCCTTCCACTTACTTCTTATTTATGAGACACTGAACTGGAATCATTTATAACTATTTATCCTTCATCGGACCTATCAATGTCCTCGGACAAAGCCCAAGGCCCACTATATAATTTTGGGCCTTTATCCCTACAATATATTTTTTTAGTAGTCTAGCAAATTTGAATTAACTATTTGACATTTTTTTTTATTAAAGATAAAAATAAAAAACTATTTAAAGCCTTAATAGAAAAAAAAAATAAAAAGGTTTCTGTCAACAAAACAAAAAATTATATAGATTTGACTATAAAAAAAAATTTGTAATTAAGTATTAAATTCTTTGATTCTTTCATTTATAAAAATAGATTGATTATTTTCTTAAAATAAAATTGATTCTTTCTTTATAAAAATAATAAAATAATATTCTAACACAAGCCCACGGGTAGCCCATTAGGTCCAATCCGGTAGCGCAGCTTGCTAAAGACAAAATGGGCATTGCCCATAGGTAGGTCATGGGCTGGGGTTTTCTCTTTCGGCCCAGCCTGACTCAGCCCATTAACTAGTTAATAGCCCATTATGCCTAGTCCATTGTGCCCATGAGCCAAGTAAAAATGGGCCGGGTTGGGCTAGCCCAACCCAGCCCATTGATGACCCTTATATTAACTATTTTTTTTTTAATTTTAATTTTTTTTTAAAATTTTTAGAGAGTTTTAACTTATGCTGTCTGCTTCTGATATAATTGAGTCTTGAGAGAAGGGGAAAAAAAAAAAAACCCTAATAGGGAAAATGTGTATTTATCAAGGGAGATAATACCGTACTGGTGGCTGTACCGGTTTGGCCAGTGGTATGATATATTTCAAATACCGGTCAATACCGGTGTACCGTTTTGGGTATACTGCTATTTTTTATATTTATAAATAAATAAATATGTGTGTGTGTGTGTGTGTGTGTGTGTGTGTGTGTGTGTGCATTATAATAAATATAAAAGTTCAACATAAAACATTTCCTCAATTTAGAACTAATTATTCATGGTTTTAGACTTTAGTATCAATTAAAAAAAAAAAAAAACAATATAAAAAATAGAAAGCTTAAAAGTTACCATTGCATGCTAAGAAAACAAATAATACTAATAAGTTAATGCAAATAAGTTACCATTTTGCCCTAACAAAAATTCAAAAATTGCAAAACTTAAAAAAAAAAAAAAAAAATTTTCTGTACCGGCCGGTATTGCCTGAAATTGGCCGATACGCCCAGTACATGGCCGGTCTGCCCGGTATTTTTTTGGTACGAAACAGGGGGGTTACATGTATCGATATGCTTGCCGGTACGGTATATACCGGCCGGTATGGTACGGAATCGACTACCTTGGTATTTATGATTTAGAGAAGTAATACTTAGTGATCCAAGTCTTACCCTATATCAATAATGATGTTTTGTATAAACTACTTTTTTTTTTTAGAGAGTTTTAACTCATGCTGATTGCTTCTGACAATAGCACTATTTTTTTTAGAGAGTTTTAACCTATATCGTTCGCTTCTAATAATAGATCTTTATCATCAGACCAAGATATCAATCAGTTTTTGATGTCAGTGGGGATTGAACCTCATATCTCTTATTCAACCATCAGAAACTTTATTAGTTGAGTTAACTAGAATCCATTTGTATCAACTACTTTTTTTTTTTTTTTTTTTGGTTAAGAGAATTTCAACCTATAACGTTCGCTCCTAATGATATCTCTTTATCATCAGACCAAGACACTAATCGGTTTTGTGTAGACGGGCATTGAACCTCAAATATCTTTTTCAACCATCAGAAACTTTACCAATTGACTTAATTGGAATCCACATGTATTAACTACTTGATATGAGATTATTTTGATATGCTTTTAGCTAGTTGTAAGGCTTGTGGCGGGCAGTTCGATTGATATATTCTCCATATGATTTCAAGATAGTTTATTTGCTAGCTTTGCTCTTGGTTGGCATATTACAAATAATGCTATAAAGAACGATGTTTATTTCTGGTGAAATTTGTCACATATAAGAGCTTCGTTGATCCATTCTCTCAACTTCTTAAGAACGAGTGTTCTAAATCTGACTTCAAGGAAGCTGGTGCACATATCATCCTTGAAGCCATTCTGTTTACTCAATTGAATAAATTAGACGACTTTTACTCCTAAAAGGCTGTTTGCTTCTTGAAATTGGTTACCTATATTTTGATTGTGGTATTTAATAATTGAAGCAAATTTCTAACTTACAAATATCTCAAAAAAAAAATTTTGAACTAAAATATTCTTATTTTCAATAGCGTAGTCATGCTTGACACTAGTTTACAACTAGTTATAATAAGAAGCATTCTATCGTATATTATAGTGAGTTATGTATTGCAAATGATAAGCAAGGTTGTTAAACCCGGACTGGACCGTACGGTTCGACCGGGAAACCTGCGAACCGTTCACATTTGCGGTCCATTTAAGGTGAAGAACCGTTCCATGTGAAAAAAGCATGGAACCGTCTGAACCGCGGTCCGACCTTCTAGTTTTGTGAACCGTGACCGGTTCACACGGTTTAAATGGGCTGCCTTGTTTTAGCCTAAAACGGCGTAGTTCAATCTCTGGTTTTTTTTCTCTCTCTCTCTCTCTCTCTCTCATACGGTGTTGTTTTGGGCATTTTGATTGAATAACCCTGAAACGAAACCCTCACTCTCTCAAATCTTAATCACTCTCAATCACTTTGCCTCTTCCTCACTCTCTTGTCTCTGCCTCTCTCCCTCGTCGTCGTCATAGATCGCAGCTCACGCTCATCGTAGCTAAGCCGTCGCAGCTCTCCCTCATTTCTCTCATTGCAGCTAAGCCGTCGCAAATCGCAGCTCACGCTCATTGCAGCTCAGCCGTCAGAGCTCTCCCTCGTCGCCGTTACCGTCGTTTGGTACAATAATCAATTTTTGTCAATTTATATTTTGTTTTATGTTGTGTTCTGGAGGTACTAGATTTTGTTGTGTTTGACTTTATTTGGTGAGTGTTAGATTGGATTGTGTGTCAATTTATATTTTGTTTTATGTTGTGTTCTGGAGGTACTAGATTTGGTACGTAGATTTTGATTGAATTGTGTACTTTGATTGTTCTTTAAGGTTGTTTTTTGGACACTCAATTTGTTACTTTAAATTGTGCTTGGTTTTTTAGTGTGATTAGATTTAAGAATTTATGGTCAGAGCAGAAAAAGAAAGAAAAAGGAAATTATGAGAACTTTAGTGTGAATTCAGCTTGATCAACTATAGAGATTTATCTGAGATTTGAGCTTACTGAGATTTATGTATTTAAGCTTATTGTGATTTATCTGTGGATTTGATTATATTCTTTAAGAGTACTCGTTTATTTGATCATATTCTTAGCTCGGTTTAGGTGATTGTTGATGAATTTGGGTTTAATGCTGAGTTCCCTTGTATGCTATATTATTGATTGTGGCTACATTGTACACTATAATTGTTTCTTTTTAATGCTGAGTTCCCATCGTACACTATAATTGTTTACATTTTACATTGTACACAGAGTCATAGAGTCCACAGTTTATAGTGTCATAGAAACAATTAAACTGTGGACTCTATGACTCTGTGTACAATGTACAATGTAAACTGTCAAATAGTGTACATTGTAAACTTAGTCATAGAAACAATTATAGTGTACATTGTAAACTGTGGACTCTATGACTCTATGACTCTATGTAAACAGGCATTCTGGTTTAATGCTTGTATGCTATATTATTGATTATGGACTCTATGACTCTGTGTATATTAGTTTGTTAATTTGACTCTGTGTATGAAGTTGTGATTCTTTGACTATCTGTATTTCAAAAATTGATGGGTCTATGTGTGTTTGATTGGTTGTTTAGTCTTTTAGATTAAAATGGAAACTGAGACCGGGTCTACTCCATCACATGAAGTTGATTCCAATGTAGTAGAGTCTAGCTCAAGAGTAAGGGAAAAGGTTGATCCAGCTTGGAAACATTTTAGCCTTGGGACGAATGAGAAGGGACAGAATACTTTTACATGTATGTATTTTTGGCAAACATGTAAAGGTGGGGGTATTAATAGGATGAAAAAACAGCTTGCGGGGATAAAAGGTGATATTGGATTGTGTAAAAAGGTTTCTCATGATGTGAGATACCAAATGTTGGAATATGTGAAGGAGTTTGAGTTGAAGAAAAAAGCTGAGAAACAACGTCAAGAAGAAATGTTTAGTGTGCCTTCCACAAATAGTGATATGCAAGAAGATGAAGATGTTCAAGAAGTATTTAGTAGTGGGTTGCCTAAAAAACCTCTTTAGGTAAAAGAAAGGGTACACACCCAGTAGATAATTACTTTGCTCCAAGAACTACTCCAGGAGCTCAACCCGGTCTTAAAAGTGTGTTCCAAAGTAAAGAAAGGGTGAGGCAAGCTGATATGGCTATTGCAAGGTTTCTGTATGACAATTGCATTCCTTTTAATGTAGTGAATTTAGTGTACTATCAAAGGATGATAGATGCCATAGCTGGTGCTGGTCTTGGTTACAAAGGTCCATCTTATCATATTGTATGAGTCCCTTTGTTAAGGGATCAAAAGAAAGAGGTTCCGTTGTTGGTTGAGTCACAACATAGGCATTGGGCAGAAGTTGGATGTACACTTATGGCTGATGGTTGGACAAATACTAGACATAGGTCATTGATTAATTTCCTTGTTTATTGTCCTAGGGGAATGGTATTTGTAAAATCAGTTGATGCCTCAGATATTGTGAAGAGTACTAGAAACTTAAATTGTTTGATGAAGTAGTTACATGGGTTGGTCCAAAAAACATAGTTCACATGGTTACTGATAATGCTTCCAATTATGTATCTGCTGGTAAATTGTTGTGTGAAAAGTATAAAACTATTAGTTGGTCTTCTTGTGTAGTACATTGCCTGAATCTTGTGTTGCAAGATATGGGAGACATGCCTTATGTGGAGAGACTCAAAAAACGTGCATCCAAAGTTACAGTTTTTATTTATAATCATGTGGCTTTGAATGCTTGGTTGAGGAAGAGACCTGGTTGGACAGATATTGTACGTGTAGGAGCAACAAGATTTGCTACTACTTTCCTTTCATTTGGAAGCCTTCATGTGCATAAGCATGACTTGCAAGCCTTAGTGACTAGCAAGTTCTTTGTGGACAATAGATTAGCAAGAGAGTCAAAGGCGAAAGAAGTAGTTTCTATCATCTTGGATAATTCTTTTTGGGATGATATTAATGTTCTTGTCAAGATTTCATTGCCACTCATTCGTTTGTTACGGATTGTTGATTCTGATCAAAGGCCTACAGTAGGATATGTGTATGAAGGCATGCATAGAGCACGATTGGGAATCAAGAAGATCTTCCGAATGAAGAAGCACTTGTACAAGCCATACACCTCAATTATAAAAAACCGTTGGGACAAACATTTGTGTAAAGATCTTCATGCTAATCCTGCTTTTCAATATGATGAGGAGAATTTTTGTTGGAAACCAGCAGTACATATGACTGTTTTGGACTACATTGGGACAAAATATGATGGTGACAAAGAAAAGGTAATTAAGGAAACCCAATATTTGTGAGACCGTATTGGGAGCTTTGATACAGATCTTGCATTGTCAACAAGCATGACCACTCATCCAGGTGAGAAGTAATTAGTTTTCTTTAATACTATAAACAAATCTTAGTTTTTTTTTTGTTCATGTTGAAAGTTAGTTTTGTCACTATAGTTAGAATAACTGAATTTATTATTCAATTGAAAGTTTGTTTGTTTATGTTGATTAATATTAGATTACATTGTGTTATGAAAATTAGATGAATGGTGGAAGTTGTGGGGTTCTGATGCCTCAAACTTGCAAAAATTGGCAATTAGAATCCTTAACCAAACTTCCGCCTCTTCTGGATGTGAGCATTGTTGGAGTTTATTTGACCAAATACATTCTAAGAGGAGAAATAGGTTGGAGCATTAAAGGCTCAATGATCTTGTGTTTGTTCATCATTACTTGCGATTGAGACATAGGTAACTAAATGCTATATCTTGTCATTATATTAATTTTTAAGAAGTCATTTATATAATGTAATTGTTAGTTACTAATTATGTTCAAATTCCAATAATGAGCATGACATTTTATGATGCAGGCTTTACAACAAAAAGTTTAATTTTGACCCCATTGATTATGCAAGTATCGACAAAACTGATTTTTGGGTATTTGTGGAAGAGAAAGACCCATATCTTAATTATGAAAAGTTGGAGAATGCAATTTATGAAGAGGGTGCATATCCAGTAAGTGCAATGCCTTCTTCTAATATTGAATGTTAGTTTATATGTAAACAATTTAATAACCTATAGTGATTTTTCTTTTATTTTTTTCAAACTTTTGTAAACATTATAATGATTTTTCTTTTTATTTTGTTCAAACTTGTGTGTAGAATCTGTAGATGATAGCAGTGAGGTTAAAGGAATTGATTTGGGAACATTTGGACAGCCTGTTGGCCCTCCTCCTGGATTTCCCAGGAATGATGATGAGCATGATAACTATCATGACATTGATGATTTATGATCATAATAACTCTGTTTGAACTTTGAAGTTCTATTTTGTATTTTAGAAATACTTTCTATATCTTTTTGTAAGACACTGTGTGTAACTTGGAGTTTGAAGTTTTATTATTGTTTTTTTAGAAACAAGTTTTTATGTATTTTTGTAAGAAACAATATGTAGTTGTGTTTGTGTACTGTAACTTGGAAAACATTATTATGAGAAACAAGGTTGTACACGTAGTTGTATTATGAGAAACAATGTGTAGTTGTATTTTGGATTGGTTCTGGTATTTTAAAAACTATTTGTGGATATTTTGAAAAATGTTTTGTTTTCTTTGGATATGAAATAATAGAACCGACTTTCTGCACCCAAGGCTTACTAAGAAATTCCTCATTAGGTGAAACTTGGGAGTTCCTTGTGGAATGGAACTACTCTATTTTGTTTAATTGTTGGTGGCACATGTCCCTGCCCCAGGTCCCATATCATTAAGAAGTGCACGAATAAAGGAAGCGAAGGTCACCAAAAATGTCTGATTCCAATTTATGTTTGAATTAATATTGTTTTATGCACACAGTTTATGCATACAGTTTATGCACAGGATGTGTAGTTATGAGAAACAATGTATAGTTTATGCTCAGTATGTAACAATGTGTAGTTGTATACTATATTTTTGTAAGTTTTATGTATTTTTTAGAAATAAACTTCTCTAAATGAATTAGACTATTTTAGTTAATTTTTTTATTAATTTAATGTTTATATATATATATATATATATAAAATAATTATTAAATTAATTATGACATCATCACGGTTCGACCTCAAATGTTTATATATATATATATATATATAAAATAATTATTAAATTAATTATGACATCATCACGGTTCGACCTCGATTCGACCTTAAAACCCTTGAACCTCTCCCTTTTACAGTTCAATGAATGGTCCGGATCTGAAAACCTTAATGATAAGTAGACACGTTTGGGGTCAAATATAAATGTAGTTAGTTTTTTTTTTTTTTTTTTGATGAACATAAATGTAGTTAGTTATGTATTGCAAATGATAAGGAGTTATATTTGGAGTCAAACTTTGTTAATACTACTATTTTTCTTATTGAAGAGAAGTGAAAAGAAATCTATTTGATTTGAGGTTCTATAATTTCAATATTTGATAAACATCATCTAGCAGCCCATTCGAACAAGCTATAACTTCAATGTAATTCTTGAACTTTTTAGCCGCAGTAAAGAAGTCATTTGCTCATCAATTATCAATGTCTCCAAATCTTCCATTTGAAAAAAAATCGGTTATAAGAGGTCGAATAATTCTTCATTCCTTAATCTCTTCAACTTGGAAAGATTCCAACATCCTGATAAAATATTCTATCAACTCAAATACCAAATTTATTGCAAACAACGCAGTACACTAGACTAGATATTAATTGATTGATTTGACAGTCGGTCATGATTTTTTCTTCTTTATTCACCTATGTACTATATTTATAGATTGATTGAAGTTAAATAGAATTTCTCTGTAATTTTATAATATTTTAACCAAATTAATAATTATAGTTGGTAAGATATAAGATCTAAACGAAATAGATCTCTTTAATTAGTCTCCACCAATATCATAAATTTGTATACTATTTTTTTTATAGGAAGAAAAATTAAATATAACATCTAGTCTACCATAGAAGTGATGTTTTTGGATAACAAAATAATACTTCTTTCTTCCGGTATTTTATACAATTTTTTTTTATAGGAAGAAAAATTAAATATAACATCTAGTCTACCATGGAAGTGATGTGTTTGGATAACAAAATAATACTTCTTTCTTCCGGTATGTTGTGAAAATAAGATAGGCCAAACTTACATGATAATTGATACTATTATTGCATGATAGAGAGAAGATTATTACATGATTTCAATTTTCACGAGCTTGGAGACAGGTTTATAAATATTTTAGATTAGAGATTAAAGTGGGGTGGGGGTGGCGAACTCACCTCTGAACTCCTTTTTTTCATAATAATTCAAAGAAAGAAAGATGAGCCTAAAGAATTAAAGGAGTTGGATCACAAATAAGGCATGAACGTACTCAACCTATCATTCTATATAATAACTTATCTAGTTTGAAATCTCCAAAACCACCCATAGTTTTCTAAGAGGCAGAGAAGTCAATTCCAAAGTTTTTATTTATTTTTTATTTTATAACCAATCCAATTCCAAAGTAAATAACAAGTTGACAACATGATAACATATATTTATTTATTTAAACTTTAAATTAATTTATGAGTCCGATTAATGGGTGCTCTTAAGGCATTTGTTAATGAATTATTTTAAGAAAGTTTTGATACTATTTTTATGAAAAATATAAAAAGTTGTTAAAAAAATTAGTTATTTTTTTCTTTTTTCATAAACATTTTCTAAAAATATCTCCTAAATTAATGCCCTTAAAACATTTGTTAAATTTTCTCTTAATTTATATATTTTCTTAAATACTATTTTAAACCCCAACACCCCCCCCCATATATATATATATATATATATATATATATATATATATGCACTTAATTACAAAATCAATGATTCTAAATTCTAAATCAGTAAATGGAAATCCATAAAAATAAATAAATAAATAAATCAGTAAATGGAAAGATTGGCTTATATTTATGTAGCAAGGATTCTTCAAGTTGACTTGGTTTTCGTTCTCGAAAAAAAAAAAAAATCTTTACTCTTCCCTTTCTCTGCGCGCGCGCCCCTGGATAGGATATACATGCCCAAAGTATCTAATTTGACGTGTTCCAATTTCAAACCGTGCAAATTGAGGTTATGCGTGGCATATATGTTTAAACAATAGTTTTTAATTTTTAAAAATATATATATGGGTGAAAAAGTATGAGAAAATACATATAATGTTGTTTAAAAACTAAAAATATGTGTTTAAACTCGCATACTAAATAGGGCCTGAATTTTCATACTTGTACAAATGAATAGAGTTCGTGAAAACCATAAACTTGGAAGGAAAATTAAACAAATAGATTGTATATTATTTCGAGAAAAATTAATAGTATTTACATTTTAAGATTTAGATATTGTTTTTCTCTACTTTCTTATTTCTCCCACGTTATTTTTTCAAATAATTTTAAGGATATGGCAATAGGGAATTTTGGCTTTTTTTTTTTTTTAAATTTATTTATTGTTTATCGTTTAAAGTAACTAATACACTTAAACAAGAGTTACATGACAGAGGTCTCATATCACTGCCAAGATGGAATGTATTTGAGTTACAGTGATTGACTTTTGTTAAATTATTGATTCTTGCAAAAGAATAAGCCATTAGGAGATAGTAAATTTAATAATTTAACCACATCATTCTAAGCCATGTTTTGAATACCGTTTCAGACCTCATTCTGGTTTTCGCCATTAGAATAAAAAATTTTGGTACCAATTTATTTTGACGTACCGTTTCAGAATTATTGCTATATATATATATATTACAATTTTTATATACATGAGTCTGCATCACAGGATATTATACTACAGCAAATTATTAGTTTAAAATCAAATAATGTACATTCTTAATGTCATCATTACATATACATAATATACATGTCTTATGTGAGTAAATGGAAAAAATATATATCTTAATGAAGAAGTAAAAAACCATGTCTTATGTGAGTAAAGTAAACAAGAAAAACACATTTTTAATGGAAAATAATAATAAAAAGTTATATGTGAGTAAAGTAATTAAAAAAATGAGTTTAGGAAAAAAAAATCTTTTACATACCGGTCGAAATTACCACATAAAGTGGAATTGACTGATATGGGGCAGAATTTAGACCAAGATGAAATATAGGGGGGTTCGTACTGGTTAATTAACTGGTATGGAAAATTCTAGTCGTTCCAAGCGGAATGGAATGGAATTCGTAATTATGAATTTCTAACAGCTTTACTAATTAATTCAATTTTGTGTGTATAATGGGCAAAGCTTGGGTTCAACATTTGCATTGGACCCGTCATGATGTGACATATGTCTACTTTTAGTAATATGTCATTATTCCAACAATTCAGTGTACTGAATTCGCTAAACCCAAGCCAACAGGGTCAGTCCATTTGATTCATTGAACTTAAGCTAAGTCCTTTTATAAATATTCAAGAATATATCTAAATTAAATATCAAAAGGAAATAGAATCTAAAAAAAAAAAAAAAACCGGGGGTCCAAGTTTCAAGCACTCTGCTAAGTGCTAACACTCTATGAAGTATTGAAATGGCATTTGGAATATTGTGGAATAAGATTAGATATTGATACGCGGAAAGCAACGTGAATGCATAGGACTAATTCTTTTTTTTTCTTTTTGTTTTTTGTATCGACCCTTGGTCTTGGATGAACTAGTAAAAAGTTACCCAATACCTAAATTCGATTGGTTCATCGAAAGGCTTACCTTACCTACTAGATTACACACGATAAACCTACAAGATAAGGATAAGGCTAGTAATTATCTACTTTAATTATTTATTCCAAGATCTCTAGGAAATCGTAGCTTTAGGACACTCCTTCTATAAATAGAAGGAGAGTGCAATTGAAAATAGGTCTCCATTCCAACACCTTACTAAATATATCACTCTTCTAAAATTTGGTCTAACCTAACCATTTCTCTCAAACATCACCCACAAAATTTTCTTTGTCAGAAAAATATTTCCAGCTTACATTCAACACTTTCCCATTATTGGTTTACACTCAAAATCAATCATTCGAAAGGATTCAAATAAGACCATAGCTTTCTTAACACATTGATCAGCAAACTGATCGACCTTTATTTAGAGTTCATACTATTTCACCGATCGAGTGATATGAGGATGGCTCATGGGTCATGTTCCTAAAGAGGAGAACATAGAAATTCTTAGGATTAGAGATCAAGCAAAGATTCATAAAGGATGATGATTGATGCATCATGCTCAGGAGTCATGATTAGAGAAGCGTTTGTAGGTGACTCACTTTTTTCTTTTTAATTTTATGTGTTATATAATTTGAATGTTGAGTTCATGAACATATAATTTTTTTTTTGTATGTTAATTGCAAGTCAGCACGTGAAAATAGATTTGTTTTTATTAGGATGGACTTTGTTTTAAAACTTTTAATTATCTATATTTGATTTTGGCTCAAGAGTCTCATAACACGTATCAAAATTTGTGTTCACGTGTCATGATGTTTTATGATGTGTGTTCAATTAAGCTCTATAGTTTCAAAAGAAATAAATTAATTCACGAGGTTTCAAAAAGTAACAAATTAAAACTTTAAGCGTGTTGGCCTATTTTAAACTTTAAAATAATATATTTTCTTTTGAGAGTAGTGTGATTCAAATATATTTCTTTAGGGGGGCCGGGTCCCAAATTTTTATAAGCTAAATCTTTAAATGTTTAATACTTATGTATAAAACAATTTTTCTTCTAAAATTGATGATGATCTCGTTGTTTCGTTGTTGTTTGTTTAATATTTTTAAAAGAATTGAAAATTTGAAAAGTTAAAATGTTAAATCCAAGAGTCCTAATGTTCATGAATTTATTTATTCATTTAAAAAAAGTGTTAAAAAGAATACGATGTTGCTGAAGTTGGGTTTTGGATTAGTGTGGTTAGGTTTGGACGACGTAAAGTAACTAAAAAAATCTGGTGACATCATTGCCTCTATCAGAGAGAGGTAAGCATGAAAAAAGCAATAGTGATTTTAAATTCCTCGTACTATTGTTAACATTGGTATAATTGGTATTTTCCAAGTTGTTTTCATGCACTATAGCAGTCTATAACATACTTGTCATACTTTTTTAAAGTTTCATATGCACATTTGGGTCTCACATGGCACACACTGTGTTTGTTTGGTTTAGACTTTAGAGCATGAAATTTAACTATGTTATAGTAAACACACTCGTGAACATAGTCCCAAAAATATCAATTCTTTTTAGGCGAAAATGCACTTTTGGTCCCTACATTTTGGACCTATTCTCAATTTGGTCCCTAAATTGATTTAGGTCCTAAGTCAGTCCCTGATTTTTAAAAATCGTTTTTAAAATAGTCCCTACCGTCAACCCTGTGACAGAAAATGCTGAGCTGGCAAACGGAGGTCCTAGCACTTATTATAATAATAATTAAAAAGCCCCTGTATTACTGAATTACTGGCTACCCGGCAANATTTTTCATAGGAACCGATCACTTCGTCCCATAACATAATGTGATTTAATTATTAAAAAGTAGGTACTCATTAGGAAGGCAAAATGACCCATTCCATCCTGGCTTGCACGACTTGAATTTTTCCAATTCTAAAAATGTGATGAGATGTTCATAGATTTTAGGTGTTGTCTCATTCATGAGAAATTGATTCTACATATATGAACAAACACATAATTTTAAATAATCTTTTTTTATACATATCTTACTACCATTGCCAAAATATCCATCTCTCTCTCTTCCATTGTTGCCCTCTCCCTTCTCTCTTATTTTTCTTACTCTCATCAATGTTGATGTCATCTTATTAGAAATGTAAAATTCATTCCATCTTAACCTTCCCACAATCTTTGTCCTCTCTTCAAAGAGAGGATGATGAAATGATATGAACAAGATACTTCAACTTGTACACTATGTTTTCATCCCTAGTTACTCATTCTTGCATAGTCCCAAATTCTTATACTAAATTTTTAATGCTTTGAAATTCATGAAGCAATATATAATAAATGATAAATAATAAAAGCAATATCAACATTTAATCCGTACAAAAATAATCATAATTTATCATCTTATCAATTTTTTTTAAAATAAATTTTATCTTGGCACAATGTTGCTCAATCTCAGCTGTGAAATCTTCCATTTTATTAGAAGAAAACAAATCATGGCAATTTTCTCTTACTTCAAAAGTGAACCAATCCACAATTTTGACCCTAACCAAAATTTCTTTCTGTGTCTACTTTTTTTTTTTTTTTTTGGCCGAAAGCTCTTATTAGTGAGAAGAAAATTCAAAGTACGAAATTTTTACTATTTTTGTTTCTAGTTTTAGGATACCAACTTTTCACCCTGTATTACTGAATTACTGGCTACCGGCAACTAAAAGCTATGAGCAATTCAATCGCATTAGTTATGCAGGTGACATCAATAATAATGGTTTTGACTATATATATAATATATATATGTACACACATTGAAGGGTGAAACCTTTTGTCTTTTGTGATGTCGGCAACCGCACAGTTTGCAGCTTTTACTTTGAAAAGCCGCCTCTTCCAATTGTTTTTCCATATATAAGTTCTTCTCTAACTATGGCTTTTGATCTACGTGGCTCAGCTTTCGCATGACACGTGTATGACACGTGGAGCCGTCCTAGAAATTTTTGGATAAGATTAAATTGCCACGTTTTCGTTGTGTGATTCTTTTTTAAAATAACTAGCTATAGGATAATGGTAGGGGACTTCTTATTATGTTTGGCATCAACGACCGGTCCAGTCAAAGCAAAACCATGATTTAATTAATAGTAAATAGCCGATTAGGCTTTTTTTTTTTTTAATAATTTTTTTTTTAAAATTTTGAGTTTAGTATAATTTTTTAATTTGAATTTGTTTATTGTTAATGAGGTTACATGAAGGGATTTAAAAAAAAAAAATTAAAAGTTGAGATTTTCATAACATTTTTACAACAAATCATAAGTGATTAGTTGTTACTGGTTCAAATTTGAACCTACCATTGAGATTATTTTTTTGCTCCAACAATAACAACCAGTAACAATCTACCACTTAGAATTTGTTGTGAAAATGTTGTTAAAATATTGTGGACATAGCATTTCTCATAGCTAAATAGAGAGTGTGTGCTAATTTTTAGGAACAATGTTTGTCTAGTAGTTTTTTTTTTAATTTTTTTAATTTTTTTTAATTTAGTTTCATAATTTTCCATTCATCTCAATTTAAGATGTTTCTCTCTTCTATTCAATTAAACCACACGCATAGTGATTTTTATTTTGGACATAGAAAATACATTCATTAAAATGAAAATAAAGATAGTACAAACAGATGTGAAGAGAAAATAATTCAAACACTAACATAAATAAATAAATAAATAAATCATTAAAAAGAAAAAAAAAAGGAGGACATTAAAAATCACATTTTTTTAATAATTCAAAAATAAAGAATGAAAAAAAAAAAAAAAAAAGACAGAAACATTTAAGTCTTGATAAAGGGGAAAAAAAGAAGAAGAAAAAAAAAAAAAGAAGTGAAAACGTTAAGCTTGGTGATCTTATTTTATAGGGGGCAAAAAAACTTGTGTCTTTATTTTTTATATATAATTTTTATTATGAAAATCTAATTTATAAGTGGATAAAATAATTTGAAAATCAACAAGAGAGTGGTCTTATTTTTTAGGCAATGTTTTAATGGGAGTTAAAGTTGTATTTTTACCAGATTACCATTTAGTTTTGTCTTTACTTAAACATATTAATGTAGGGGTATTTTTAAACCAAAAAAATGAGGATCTCAAATAAATAAAACCCTTTAAATAGTAGTATAGAAGATTACTTAATTAGAGTAGGGGATTAATATGTACAGAGATAATCATCCAATAAGCACAAGAAAACAGTACTCTGTATTTTATGTGATTCAGCCCGGACTATGGGCCTTGGGCCTTGTGCAACTACACTAGGGATTGGGCTTCGTATTCATCCATCCAAACTCTGGGCTTCATGAGGCTTTTTTTTTTCCTTTTCTCTTAATCTCCACTTTTGAATTGTATTTCCAGCGCCTATTTATTCAAGAATCAAAGCCAAACAAAAAAAACACACAAAGAAAAGAAAATTCTCCGAGAGCGGAAAACTGAAACCCAGAAACTGTTGCAGATTCAGAGAACAGGTAAAATTCCTCTCTCCCAAATATCTCTCTGTACATGTTCATAAATTATGCCTGCCATTGCTATATTGCTTTATATATACACGTCTCTGTACTCTGTAGTCTGTACACAATCGCACACACTCAGAGACTCAATAAAAGTGAATTCGAATTCAAGAGCAGTAGGATGATTTAAGAGGAAACCACCGCCATATGTGGCTGTGGCGTTAGCTTTTCAGGACTGCCGTTGGTGGCCGTTTAATTTGTTCCTATGAATCATAGCAAAAATGTTAATTTTGGTTAAGAGGGTCGATGCTCACATTACCCGGCTCTTCTATTTGCCTATGATGGGCTAAATATATAACTAAAATAAATTATAGAAAAGATATCTTTGATTTTGTCCACAACCCAACCTAGTTAGGATGTTACTGAGCCTTTCTTTTTTGTTCTAGTGAATCTAGAAAAAATATTAATCTTGGTTAGAGGGTTGATGCTTAACTTACCTGACTCCTCTATTACTAGGAAGCACGGGTGCGTTTCGGGACTCGGGTGCGGGTGCGGGACTCGGTAATTTTTGAAAAAGGTGGGTGCGGGTGCGGCGGGACTCGGCGATTAAAAAATTATTAAAAATATATTTATTTATATTTTTAATATATTGCTAAGCATACTTTTTCACATTATATAAACATATACCAAATTTAAGAGCAATAGTAGATAATAATTAAAACAAGATGTTCATAAATTCAATACAACCCACAAGATTAAAACTAAAACATTCCATAATATTTGTAAATTAGACTACAACTCACAAGTTCGAAACTAAAACAAAATAAAAGATAATCAACAAGACAATCAACAAGACAATCAAACACCAACATCATCATTCTCAATATCAATAGCTTCACTTCGAGCTTTACTTTGAACTTCACTTTCACTAGTAGTAGCACTAGTGTTAGCATTCCCAATAACCATGGCCTCCAACTTTGGCTCATCAAGTGTAAGGGCTGCATTCTCAAGAATTCCAGCTCCTCCATGTATGTCGCTCGCATTCCAAGAGTCTCCTGCAATATCCCACATCTTTGTTGCTGTATGGACGTACTCCTCATTGCGCCTTGACAAGAGTCGAAGATTAAAATGCACATATACCAAATCCTCAGCATGTGCAGGAGTCATTTTGTTTCTTTTTAAGGAATGAATGAATTTGTATGTGCTCCAATTTCTCTCAGCGCATGAGGATGAACAAGGTTGTCCAAGAAGTTTAAGGGCAAGGGTTTGAAGAGTTGGAAATGCGGAGCCATGATATTGCCACCAAACCAAAGGTTGTAAGGCCCACCTATTTGTCAAGGCATCTGGTGAAGGAAACCTCCCTCCTGAAAATGTAGCAAACTCAAGCTTCACCACCAGCTTTAATTCACTCTCATCTTGAAAGTATCGATCCAAACACTTGCTCCTTTCCATAGAAATTTCATGATCCCGATGTGGAGGGATGCATTTTGGATTCCCCGAAAGCCATTCAATGGAGTAATACCTAGTTAAAGATTAAAAAACAAATATAGATGAAACGCGTGTTTTACTAAAAGGGTGAACTAAGGAAAATAGAAAATAAATGTACTTACTTAGGATTTAAGGAATGAGCCAAGCAATGTATTGGTGTACAATTTTTGGTCCATCGATCAATGAGTATATCATACACCACAGCCCAAAATAAGCTATACTGATCATCTTCCAAGTCTTCGTGCCGATATATTATTGCCTTCACCTTCTCTATCATTGAATCCCACATCTCATATACAAGATGAAGACAAGGCTTATCTGTGTCGGCTATTCGTAGCATATCATAAATGGGCCCTGTGAATTCAAGAATATAATCAACCTTATCCCACCAAAGATCACTTAGAATCATATCTTTCACCTTTTGAGCTTTTCCAACATCATCCTCTCTATAAGAAGCCCATTGGTCACTAATAGCCATAGCTTGAAGGCATCTTTTTATCAACTTCAATCTTTTTAGCATTACAACAACCGAAGCAAATCTAGTATCAGCAACTTGGAGCAATTTTAATGGAAAAAATTCATTAAACATTGCCAACCTCATTGAATGGTTCATGATAAAAACACGTATGAAAGATGCATCATCACCAATACGTGTAATCCAATTACATTCCTCATAAGTAACTTCATTCTTTTCAGTGTTTTTTGCTGCACAAATATTCTTCAAGGCTAAATTGAGAGTATGGACAACACAAGGTGTCCAAAATATTTTAGGATACTCACCTTCAATAAGAGCTCCAGCAGATTTCATCACACTAGCATTATCAGTAATGACTTGGACAACTTTTTTATGTCCAATCTCTTTTATAGCATCCTTCAACACCCCAGCAATATAATGTTTGTCTTTGAACTCACCTGTCCCATCAACTGCCTTTATAAACACTAGACCCCCATCTGATACAACCATAATATTAATAAGAGGCCTCCTTTGTGGATCTGACCATCCATCAGAAACTATACTTACACCATTTTCAAGCCAAGAGTCCTTAATTGGTTTCAAAAGCCTTTCAATATGAGCTCTTTCTTTTTGCAAAAGTGTTGTTCTCAAGGCATTGTATCCAGGAGGAAGATAACCTGGAATGTTATGGGTAGCAGCATATGCATAGGAACTACGATAATATGGGTTCCTTGCAAAGTTAAACGGAAGCCCACCGGTGTAAAACATCCTAGCAATTCTACTATCCAAATCATGTCCAGCACTATTCTGGAATGCTCTCTCCAAAGGAGAATCCACATTCCTCCTCTTACTATCAACCGGATTTGTACTATCACTCCCTTCTTGTCTTCGAAATGGAGAAATAGGAGTAAGCCCACGGCCTGGGGGAGGTGGGGGTAAGGGAATTTCACTTCTCCGTTCTCTCTCTCTCTCTTATCATTCTCAACTTGATCATGCATTCGCTGCATTTCCTGCCTATGGCTCTTCGCCTTAGAGCATGCTCTAATACCTTTGCCAGAAATTGCTAATAAATGAGCCTTAACTCTAGAATAGGATCCCATAAAAACTACATCACAATAGTTGCACTTAAAGTATGTGTTTCCACCTGATTTAACAGAAGCACCAGGTGGTTTGTCTACTTTAGTCACATACTGCCAAAGAGGAGATTCATCATTTACTTCTTGATTAGATGAAGGCGAAGTTTCTGTGCTAGTAACTTCGTCCATTGCAAATTCAATAGATTCAATTTAACCTACAAATAATAACTATTAACTAAATAAATTAATAATAAATCAAACACAATTTCACAAATTCACAAATCCACAAATCACAAATTCAAGTCCTTACCCAGTCAGTCAGTCACCCTACAAGCCTAAGATAAAAGTTACAGAAAAATTAAGAAAATGCACTTGTTTTTTACATAATTTATAAGTAGAATAACAAATTAACAATACACACAAATCCCAAAATCATTTCCAAAATACACACAAAATGAGATCTAAACAATCATCAGCACACCTATCATTATTTACTAACAAGTGCAACAAGTCACTGCTAAAATTTCATAATAAGTAGAATAGCAAACTAAGATTCACAATCAAACACAACAGAGAGGGACGAACAAGCACACAAACACAAAGAGAGGGACGAAATCGGGTTAAAAAACAAGCACACAAACACAACAAACACAGCACAGAGAAGAGAGAAATAGAGACTAAAAGGGAAGTAAAGAAAAGAGAGAGCACACCTGAAGGAAGAACACGGCAGAGAGGGAAAGGCCAGAGGCGGAGCCGCGCGGAGAGCACAGAGAGAAAGAGAGATGTGGGACGGACTGAATGGGTTTTGGGCAAGTGAGCGTTTGATGTATTTTTAGGTTAGGTCAAACGGTGCGTTTTGCACCTTTTTTTTTTTTTTTTTTTTTTTAAATTTCGGCCGGAACCGGAAATTTCGGATTCGGCCGAATCGGCCGATACGGCCCGAGTCGGCCTGGTTCGCGCTGCGTCGGCGTGAGTCGGCGATGCCACGTGGCAGGACGCGGCCCGACGCGGCACGGACTCGCGGTCAGCGGCGTCCCTGCCGCGTCGCCGCGTCCGGCCGAGTTCGACTCCGATGCGGCTCCTCTGGAGCCGCGTCGGTGCTTCACAGCTCTATTAGCCTTTGAATGGCTAAATATATAAATATAAAATTAATATAAAATATCTCTTTGATATAGTCCACAACCCAGCCTAGTTTTGACCTTGTTGAGCCTTTCTCTTTTGTTCATGTGAATCATAGAAAAAAAAATGTTAATCTTGGCTAAAGGGTCGATGATCAACTTAGCCTTCGAACAACTAAATATATAAATAAAATAATCATATTAATGAAATAAATAATCGAAAATATCTCTTTAATTTTGCTTGCAAGAGCCTTATTAACTTCCACAACACAGCCTTGTCAGGACCTAGCCGAACCTTTCTTATTTGTTCCTATGAATCCTAGAAAAAAAAATGTTAATCTTGGTTAGAGAGTTGATGCTCAACTTACCTGGCTCCTCTATTTGTCTTTGATGGCTAAATTAATAAATAAAATAAATATACTAATAAACTAAATAATATAAAAGATCTCTATGATTTTGTCCACAACCCAGCATAGTCAGGACCTTGTTAAGCCTTTCTTTTCTGTTACCATGAATCATATAAAATAAATGTCAATCTTGCTTAGAGGGTTGATGCTCAACTTAGCCAGCTCCTGTATTAGCCTTTGAACGGCTAAATATATAAATAAAAGAAAATATTATGAATAAAATAAATAGTAGAAAATATCTCCTTCATTTTGGCCACAACCTAGCCTAGTCAAAACCTCGACGAGCCTTTCCTTTTTGTTCTTATAAATCATAGAAAAAAAATGTTAATCTTGGTTTAAAGGTCGATGCTCAACTTATCCGGTGCCTCTATTTGCCTTTGAAGGACTAAATATATAAATAAAATAAATAATAGAAAATATCTCTTTGATTATGCCCACAACCAAGCCTAGTCAAAACCTTGTTGAGCCTTTCATTTTTGTTCCTATAAATCATAGAAAAAGATATTAATCTTGTTTAGACGTGTTAACATGTATAATATATTGTGGGCTTTAGGCCCAATTAGGTTACTTGTATAACACACATATTTACTTGTACTGCACACATATGCCTCCTATATAAAGGTACCTATATACATTCTTTCATCAGAAAAATACAATACAATTACATTCAGTATCTCTAATATGGTATCAGAGCCACTGCTCTAATTTTCTTGTGTCTTGTAGTCTTGTTTTGTCGGTATTTTCCGCTGCCTCAACTTCTGTGGTCAGTAAACCTTTTCAGTGCCTTCTCCTGACTACTCCCCGCCGTCAGAGGTCCTCAGGGTTGCCACCAGAAGCTGCTCCTCCACCGCCAAAACCACTGCCATCATCGGATCTGTCACCTCCAACCTCCGATTAGGACATAAGACATATCACCGTGTAGCTATTCACTTGATCTACACATCGCCGCCAGAAACATCCACATCTGACCATCCACGCGCCGCCACGCACTGGTCAACGTTTCGGCCAATACATCCATGCGCTCCACACGCCACCAGGGCTGCTCCAATCTTGTTTCCATCGACACCAATAGAATCGTCCTTCCCCGATCTGCATCTTCAGCAAAGAATCACCTTCATTGGCTGGCTCACGCGCTCTCACGCGCCGCCAAGATCTTCGGCGAAGCTGACCCACGCGCCTCACGCGTTACACGCGCCACTGGGACACCTACTGACGACATCTTTGACGTCATCACCACCACGTCAGCCCTAGCTGACGTCACTTGCTTACATCAGCAACACATCATCTACTAACGTCATCACCAGTCAGCCTGCTGACATCACCCGTTGACCGTTGCTAAATGGTTGACTTTGACCAGATTTGACTGTTGACTTTGGGCTAGAGTTGACTTTTTGCAGTCCAGGTTCTCCTTACCCAGTTTTTCGCGTAGATTTCATTTTTGCAGTCCATTTTTGCATATTTTGCTTCTAAATGAAGAATAAGGGCAGGTCTTCTTCTTATTGCAACAATCGTTGCTGCCAATCCATCAAACGTTTTTGCAAATTTTGCAAACGTTTTGGCCACAATATTGAGACTTACTATCATCGCAACAAATCAGCTGTTTCAATTTTTGCTGCTACTGTTGCTAACACTGAGAGTGTCCAACCAATGTCTCCTATCTTTGCACAGTCTAAGTCTTCTGGATCCACTTTCTCCATTTCCAGAGATGACCTTATAAATATCATCGCCAATGTCATTCGTATGGTTAGTAATGCATCTTATTCCTCTTCTCTCTCAGCTTTATCTGGTATGTCTCCTACCTCTTGGCTTATGGATTCTTCCTATTGCAATCACATGATACCTCACTCGTCCTTATTTTCTGATCTTAAACCTGCACCGCACCCTCTTAATATTCGCACAGCAAATAGTTCCACAATGTCTGGTCATAATATAGGTTCAGTTTCAACCTCCAACCTCTCGGTTCCTGGAGTCTTTAATGTTCCTGACCTTTCTTAGAATTTATTTTCTGTGGGACAATTAGCTGAGTTGGGTTATCGCATTACCTTTGATTATTCTGGGTGCATTGTGCAGGATCCTAGGACGAGACAGAAGCTTGGCACTGGTCCCAAAGTTGGGCGTCTGTTTCCCATGGACAACCTTCGTCTTCCACTTGTTGCTCTTGTTTCTGTTGCTGCAGCTGATGCAATTTCTTCCACTCCTTCCCTTGCACTTTGGCATGCTCGACTTAGTCATGCATCTTCCTCTCGGATACAACAATTGGCCTCTAGAGATTTGTTAGGTTCAGTGTCTACAGAAAGTTTTGATTGTATTTCATGTCAGTTAGGAAAACAACCAGCTTTGCCTTTCAATACTAGTGAATCAATATCCACTGATATCTTTGACCTTATTCATTCTGATGTTTGGGGGCCGTCCTCTGTCTCTAGTATTGATGGGTCTAGATATTTTGTTGTATTTGTTGATGATTACTCTCGCTATAGCTGGATTTTTAATATGAAACATCGTTCTGAATTATTGGGAGTATATTCTAATTTTGCAAAAATGGTTGAAACTTAGTTTTCCAGATGCATCAAAATTTTTCAATCTGATAATGCTCTTGAATATACGCAATATGCTTTCCAAGCTATTTTGCATTCCTATGGCACTGTTCATCAACTAACTTGTCCAGGTACCTCTCAGCAAAATGGTAGAGCTGAACGAAAACTTCGTCATATTCTTGACACTGTTCGTGCTCTCCTTCTCTCTACCAAAGTTCCTGCTCCTTTTTGGGGTGAAGCTGCTCTTCATGCTGTTCATACTATTAATCGTATTCCGAGTCTTGTTATCCAAATCAAACTCCATATGAGTGCCTTTTTGGGTCACCTCCAAACTATCACTAGCTTCACTCCTTCGGGTCTGCTTGTTTCGTTCTTCTTCAGCCACATGAACATAACAAACTTGAGCCTCAGTCAAGGCTTTGTTGTTTTCTTGGCTATGGCAAAACTCAAAAGGGGTATAGGTGTTATGATCCTGTCTCTCATCGTCTTCGTGTCTCCCGCAATGTTGTCTTTTGGGAACATCGCCTTTTTGTCGAGCTCTCTCATTTCAGTGCTTCCCTATCTTTCTCTTCTGTCTTAGATCTTTTTCCAGATGAGGCACATACTCCTTTTGTAGCTGCTCCTGATCCTCCTATAGTTGCTTCTGATTCTGTTGCTGTAGACTTCTCTGTCCAACCACCAGATATCACTGATCCTTTTCCTAGTTCACCCTTTAATGAACAGGTGGAAGATGAACAAGTTGAAGACGAGCTACCCAACCCCAATTCTGAGCTTGGGTCTCCTGCTCCTGCTTCACCTGAAGATCTTGCACAAGACATTCCACCTTATCACTCAACTCGGGTAAGATCTATTCCTACACATTTACTTGACTATCATTGTTACATTGCCCTTGCTACACTACACGAGCCTCACACCTATTGTGAGGCTTCCACTGACCCTTTATGTCAGATTACAATGAAAGAGCAACTTGATGCATTATCTAAAAACCATACTTGGGATTTGGTGACACTTCCTCCTGGGAAATCTGTGGTTGGTTGTAAGTGGATCTACAAGATTAAGACTCGCTTTGATGGGTCCATTGAGCGCTACAAAGCTCGTCTTGTTGCAAAAGATTTTACATAAGAGTATGGGATTGATTATGAAGAGACCTTTACTCCGGTTGCTCGTATCTCATCTGTTCGTGCCCTCTTAGCTGTTGCTGCTGCCAGTAAATGGGACCTTTTTCAGATGGATGTCAAAAATGCATTCCTTAATGGGGATTTAAGTAAAGAAGTGTATATGCAACCTCCTCCTGGTCTCTCTGTTGACTCAAACAAGGTTTGTCATTTTCGACGTGTACTTTCTGGCCTTAAACAAGCTCCACGAGCTTGGTTTGCCAAATTCAGCTCTACCATCTCTCGTTTGGGTTACATGACCAGTCATTATAATTTTGCCTTATTTCTTCGTCGCACTGACAAAGGCACTATTTTACTTCTCCTATATGTGGATGATATGATCATAACTGGTGATGACCTCAGTGGCATTCAAGAACTCAAGGCTTTTCTCAGTCAGCAATTTGAGATGAAAGATCTTGGACATCTCAGCTACTTCTTGGGTCTTGAAATCATTCATTCTACAGATGGACTTTATATTACTCAAGCCAAGTATGCCTCTGAACTCTTATCTCGAGCTGGACTCATTGATAGCAAGACTGTTGACACTCCAGTTGAGCTTAATGCGCATCTGACTCCCTCAGGGGGGAAACCATTGTCTAATCCCTCTCTTTATAGACGCTTGTTTGGCTACTTAGTTTATCTTACTGTCACTTGTCCAGACATTTCTTATGCTGTACACCAGGTGAGCCAGTATCTATCTGTACCACGATCGACTCATTATGCTGTTGTTCTACGCATTCTTCAATACCTAAAGGGCACTTTCTTCCATGGTATTTTCTACTCTGCTCAGTCTCCTCTTATTCTCTGTGCATTTTCTGATGCTGATTGGGTAGAAGATCCTACTGATCGCAGGTCCACTACTGGTTATTGCTTTCTTCTTGGTTCTTCTCTGATTTCTTGGCGAAGTAAGAAACAAACTCATGTGGCCCGCTCTAGTACTGAAGCAGAATATCGTGCCTTTGCTGATACCACATTTGAGCTCCTTTGGCTACGATGGCTTCTCAAAGACTTAGGTATATCTACATCCTCTGCTACTCCTCTTTATTGTGACAACCAGAGTGCTATTCATATTGCTCACAATGATGTCTTCCATGAACGGACTAAACACATCGAGATCGATTGTCATTTTATTCGATTTCATCTTGTCCATGGTGCTCTTAAGCTGATCTCAGTCTCCTCTGAAGATCAACTTGTAGATATCTTCACCAAGTCACATCCTAAGGGACGCCTTTGTACTTTGGTTGACAACCTCAAGCTGGTCTCACATCCACCTTGAGTTTGAGGGGGGCTGTTAACGTGTATAATATATTGTGGGCTTTAGGCCCAGTTAGGTTACTTGTATAGCACACATATTTACTTGTACTGCACACATATGCCTCCTATATAAAGGCACCTATGTACATTCTTTCATCAGAAAAATACAATACAATTACATTCAGTATTTCTAACAAGACGGTCAATGCTCAACTTACTTGACACCTCTGTTAGCCCTTGAAAGGCTAAATATATTAATAGAATAAATAATAGAAAAATAGTTTTTGATTTTGTCCACAACTCAACCTAGTTAGGACCTTGCCAAGCCTTTCTATTTTGTTCCTGTCAATCATAGAAAAAAAAAATGTTAATCTTGGTTAGAGGATCAATGAGCAACTTACCTAACTCCTCTACAAGCCTTTAAATAGCAAAATATATAAATAAAATAAATAATAGAAAATATTTTTTTTTTTAATTTTGTCTGCAAGTTCCTATTTTACTCATCCTCTATTAGCCACTGAATGGCAAAATATATAAATAAAATAAATAATAGAAAATATCTTTTAATTTTGTTTGCAAGAGCTTGTTTAACTTCCACAATCCAGCCTAGTCAAGACTTCGTTGAACCTTTCTTTGTTGTTTCTATGATTCATAGAAAAAAAATGTTAATCTTGGTTAGAGGGTCAACGATCAACTTACATGGCTCCTTGATTAGCCTTTGAGGGGCTTAATAAATAAATAAAATAAATCTATTAATAAAATAAATAATAGAAATGGTGTCTTTGATTTTATCCACAATTGTGCCTAGTCAGGACCTCATTAAGCATTTCTTTTTTGTTCCTATGAATCATAGAACGTTATTCTTAGTTAGAGGGTCGATGCTTAACTTACCTGGCTCCTCTATTAGCGTTTAAACAACTAAATATATAAATAAAATAAATAATAGAAAAGATCTTTTTGATTTTGTCCACAACCTAGTCAATTCATGACCTCACCGAGCCTTTCTTTTTGTTCCTATGAATCATAGAAAAAAAATATTGATCTTGGTTAGAGGATCGATGCTCAACTTAACCAGCTCCTATATTAGCCTTTGAACGAAAAAATATATAAATAAAATAAAATATTAATAAAATAATTAATAGAAAAGATCTCTTTATTTTGTCCACAACCTAGCCAAGTCAAGACCTTCTCGAACTTTTCTTTTTAATTCCTATGATTCATAGGAAAAAAAAAGTTAATCTTGATTAGAGGGTCGATACTTAACTTACCTAGCTCCTTCTATTTGCCTTTGAATGGCTAAATATATAAATAATATAAAAATATGAATAAAACAAATAATAGAAAATATCTCTTTGTTTTTGGTTACAACCCAGCCAAGCCAAAACCTCGCCAAGCCTTTCATTTTTGTTCATATAGATCATATAATTTTTTTTTTAATCTTATTTAGTGGGTTGATGCTCAACTTACCTGGCACCTCTATTAGCCTTTAAAGGATTAAATATATAAATAAAATAAATAATAGAAAAGATGTTTTTGATTTTGTCCACAACTCAGCCTAGTTAAGACCTCGCCGAGCCTTTCTATTTTGCTCCTGTTAATCATAGGAAAAATGTTAATCTTGGCTAGAGGGTTGATGAGCAACTTACCCAACTCCTCTATTAGCCTTTGAACGGTTAAATATATAAATAAAATAAATAATAGAAAAGATCTTTATAATTTTGTCTATAGGTGCTTGTTTTACTTCCACAACCCAACCTAGTCAGGACCTTGCGAGATTTTCTTTGTTGTTCCTATGATTCATAGAAACAAAAATGTTAATCTTAGTTAGAAGGTCAATGCTCAACTTACACAACTCCTCAATTAGTCTTTGAGGGGCTAAATAAATAAATAATAGAAATGGTGTCTTTGATTTTGTCTACAATCAAGCCTAGTTAGGACCTCGCCAAACCTTTCTTTTTGTTCTTGTGACTCATAGGAAAAATGTTACTCTTGGTTAGATGGTTGATGCTCAACTTACCTGACTCCTCTATTAGCCTTTGAATGACTAATATAAATAAAAAAATAATAGAAAAGATCTCTTTGATTTTGTCAACAACCCACCCTAGTCAAAACCTCGTCGAGCTTTTCTTTTTTGTTCCTGTGAATCATAGAAAAAAAAAAGTTAATCTTGGTTGGAGGACCGATACTCAACTTAATTGACTCCTTTATTAGCATTTGAACGAAAAAATATATAATTAAAATAAATATATAAATAAAATAATTAATAGAAAATATCTCTTTAATTTTGTTTGCAAGAGCTTGTTTTTCTTCCATAACCCAGCCTAGTCAAGACCTCACTGAGCCTTTCTTTGTTGTTCCTATGATTCATAAAAAAAAAAATGTTAATTTTGGTTAGAGGGTCATGCTCAACTTACACGATTCATTGATTAGCTTTTGAGGGGCTATATAAATAAATAAATAAATCTATTAATAAAATAAATAATAGAAGGTTGATGTTATTGTGAATGATAGAGGTTGTCGTGCCTTTCTTTTTGTTCCTGTAAATCATAAATAAATAAAAAATGTTACTCTTGGTTAGAGGGTTGATGCTTAACTTACCTAACTCCTCTATTAGCTTTTGAATGGCTAAATATATAAATAAAATAAAAATAGAAAAGATCTCTTTAATTTTGTCCACAACCCAACCTAGCTAGGACCTTACTGAGCCTTTCTTTTTTGTTTTTGTGAATCATTGAAAAAAAAAAATAATCTTGGCTAGATGGTCTATAATCAACTTACCCGACTCCTCTACTGGCTTTCAAACGGCTAAATTTATAAATAAAATAAATATATTTAATAAAATCAATGATAGAAAAACCTCTTTAATTTTGTCTATGAGAACCTTTTTTACTTTAATAATCTAGCCTTGTCAGGACCTCACCGAACCTTTCTTTTTTGTTCATATGAAGCATGGAAAAAAATGTTAATCTTGGTTGGAGGGTCGATGCTCACATTACTTGACTCCTCTTTTTGCCTTTGATGGGCTAAATATATAAATAAAATAAACAATAAAAAAGATTTCTTTGATTTTGTCCACAACCCAACCAAGCCTTTCTTTTTTGTTCCTATGAATTGTAGACAAAAAATGTTAATCTTGGTTAGAGGGTCGATACTCAACTTACCCGACCCCTACCTTTGAACGGCTAATATATAATAAAAAAATAATAATAGAAATATATCTTTGATTTTGACCACAACGCAGCTTAGTCTAGACCTTGCCAAGCCTTTCATTTTGTTCATGTGAATCATAGAAAAAAATGCTAATCTGGCTTAAGGGTCCACGATCAACTTACCTAGCTCCTCTATTAGCCTTTGAATGGCTAATGTAGGACCTTTATGGTAGGGGCTTGCCGGACTTGTATAATTCTAAAAATCCTAATAATTTTAATATTATTACTTATATAAATTATTTATAGAATTAATAAATAAAATGTAAATTTATAAATAGTTATATAATTAATAATAATATAAGAATTAAATAAATAATAAAGTAGACTTTTTTTTCTTTCATCCGCAAGAGGTTTTTTCATTTCCACAACACAACCTAGTTAGTGTAGGGAATAAATAAGAAATTCCCAAACCTGTGAGAAACAAAATAGAGAAAACACAAACTAAAGAAAAATAATCACATGCACAAGACAGTATTTATGTGATTTGGCAATTTGCCTATGTCCACGGAGTTGCAAGAATTTCACTATTATTAAGGAAAAATACAAAGTGCAGCAGTACAGTTTTTCTCTCTCTTAAAAACAACAACAATGAAACCCTAATCACCAAAACAATGGTATCTATATCTTACGCACATGATTCATAATGAGCTACAAAATAGGCCAAAACTTGGGCCTATCGGCCCAAGTTATATAATTAATAATAATATAAGAATTAAATAAATAATAAAGTAGACATTTTTTCTTTCATTCGTAAGAGGTTTTTCCATTTCCACAACGCCGCCTAGTTAGTGTAGGGAATAAATAAGAAATTCCCAAACCTGTGAGAAACAAAAAAGAGAAAACACACACTAAAGAAAAATAATCACACGCACAAGACAATATTTATGTGGTTTGGTAATTTGCCTACATACATGGAGTTACAGGGATTACACTATTATTAGGGAATAATACAAAGTGCTGCAGTACAGTTTTTCTCTCTCTTAAAAACAACAACAATGAAACTCTAATCACCAAAACAATGGTTTCTATATCCTACGCACATGATTCATAATGAGCTACAAAATGGGCCAAAACTTGGGCCTATCGACCCAAGCCTCCGCTCCATGAACCAAGCCTCAGAAATCTCCCATTAAAAACCATGCAACATTATTTCAGGTCAGGTCGTCATTCGAATCAAATATAACTAGGCTCCACAAAGCCCAACAAATCTCCCACTTAGAGACTAGTTCAATCACCAACATCAACTGTAATCCTCCAAAAAGCAATCCCTCATCCCTACAACTTATCCTCTTGTCCTCAAGCTAGAAGACCAACTAAAACTGCACACAGCTTCAGCTTCTCTATAGTGACACCCTTAGTCAACATATTTGCCGAGTTCTTAGATCCACAAATTTTATCAAGTACTACCAACTTATCTTCAACAAGGTAATGGATAAAGTGGTATTTTGTCTGTATATGCTTTGACTTTGAATGAAAAGCCAAATTTTTAGCAAGAAAAATTGCACTATGACTGTCACTATGTAGAATGCTCATCTCTTGCTTCTTACCCAATTCATCTAAGAAGCCATCTTCTTTCCAACTTTAGTTGATGCAACATACTCAGCTTCTGTAGTAGACCAAGTAACAATCTTTTGTAGATTTGAAGCCCAAGATATAGTTGTACCATGCAGAGTAAATACAAACCCAGTGGTACTCTTTCTATTATCAATATCACCAGCAAAATTAGCATCTACACAACCCTGCAATTTCAAACTTGCACATGTGAAGCAAAGACATGTATCTTATGAACTCCTTAGATATCTCAGAATCCACTTAACTGCCTCCCAATGTTGCTTTCTAGGCCTACTCATGAATCTGCTCACAACTCCCACTACATGTGCAATGTCTGGCCTTGTATACACCATATCATACATCAAACTACCAATAGCTGAGGCATAGGGCACCTTGCTCATATAGTCCATTTCTTCTTCTATTTTCGGTGACTGTTCTTTGCTTAGTTTGAAATTACTACCCAAGAGTGCGTTCACTAGTTTAACTTCATTTATGTTGAACCTGCTGAGAATTTTCTTCACATACTTTGACTGTGAAAGCTTCAATGTACCATTAACCTTATCTCTAATGATTCTCATACCAAGAATTTGCTTTGCAGCTCCCAAGTCCTTCATTGCAAATTGTTTTGACAAGTTCTTTAGCTACAAGTGTACTCTGATTTACCTGTGAATCTAAGTTCTCCTTATCTTCTTCACCTCTTTTCTGGATAGTACTTTCAGTCAATTCATCTAAGTTGACAAACTCAGATTTCTTTTGATCTATCTCTATAAAATCTGGCACTACAGTTAACCTGTCCTTGTACATAACTTGTTCATTAAATATCACATTTCTATTTCTAATGATTTTTTTGTTTTGTTCATCCCAAAACCAATAGCCAAATTTCTCATCACCATAGCCAAAGAAAAAAAAATACTTTAGACTTTGCATCAAGTTTACTATGAGCAACAGAATCAATATGAACATAAGAAACACAACCAAAAACTTTTAAATGGGAAAACTTTACCTCTTTACTACTCTAAACCTCTTCAGAAAGTCTGAACTCCATGGGAACTGATGGTCCTCAGTTTATTAGGTAAGTTACAGTACTAACAGCATCAACTTAGAAAGTTTTTGGTAATCCAGCATATAACCTCATACTCCTAGCACGCTTATTGAAAGTTCTGTTCATGCGCTCAGCTACACCATTCTATTGTGGTGTCCCACGAATAGTCTTCTCCATCTTGATTCCATGTGCAACACAAAACTCACTGAACCCTTGATCTATATACTCTTCTCTATTGTTTGACCTCAAACATTTTATTTTCAGACCTCTTTTTGTCTTAACCATAGCCTTCCACTTCTTAAAACTCATACCTTTTTGTTTGAGTCATCAATGAAAGTGATGTAATACCTTGAACCTCCAAGGAATGCAACCGAAGAAATCCCTCACAAATTAGTGTGTACTAACTCCAATTTTTCATCCTTTGGTGTCTTGCCAATTTTTAAAAAGCTCACATTTTTCTACTTTCCTAAGATGCAGCTTTCACATATGTCAAAATCAACGAACTTCAATTCTGCTAGTTTCCCTTTTGACAGCAACATCTTTATCCCTTTCTCACTCATAAGTACTTGCTTCAGCAACTACAATTGTGTCTTTTGGACTTGAGGTCATATATAGAGTACCAGTCTTCTTTCCACGGGCCAATACTCTGATTCCATTTGTAACCTTTCAAGTACCACCAACAAACAATATTGTATGCCTTCATCATTGTTGATGGTCATTTTGGAAGACAAATGAGAAAGGAACCCAAAGACATGGGCAGGAAAGGAGTTGGTAAACAGATAAAAAAAACCATTAAGCCCAAGCAGCAGGAATAATTCATCACAGGTCCATAAAATAAACAAATGGGTCTTGAGGAAACAAATGAGCTCAAAGGAGCCTAGAAAGAGAGAAATAGCAAATAGCAAACCCATGGGCTGTATATGACGTAAAAAAGTGAGAATGGGTCATGGCAGGCCCAAGGCAATACAAGCAAAGAAAGTAAGGGGTTGATGGCAAGCCCACGAACTCCAAGGATGAGGATAAGGTAATTGGGCTAGAGAAGCCCAATGAAGTTAGTGAAAGCCTATGGTAACACAAAGTTAGGAAAAAGGCCGAGGAAGCCTAAGAAAGGCAAGTGGGCCAAGGATGCCCAAGGGAAAACAAAAGGGACATAGAAGCCCATGAGTGAGGAAACCCATGGCCATGCTAAGCCACCAGGGAAAGAATAAACGGCAGGCCTCAAGAGGTCCAGTAAGATTGAGTCATTACAAGAGGAATAACAGAGTGATATGGTAGGACATTATGACAATCATGGAATATGCTGAAAGAAATATAAAGCCCAGTATCAAATAAAGCCTAGCCCCTAAAGGGAGCAGGAAATCATAAAGCAATCCACATAAAAGGTCAAGGAAAGGCGGCAGACTATGCAGGCAAACCTCCAGACCACGACGAACGCATGAGCAGTAGGCAAATTTTGGACATACATGAAAGGAAGGCACGTGCAAGGCCCATGCACCACCAGCCTGTACCCAGCCAATATGGGACATGGTAGGGTTATGGGTCAAAGGTAAGAGAGCATGGTTTAGCGGTGAGGAGAGGGAAAAACCTATTTAGCGGTTCCTGCTCAAGCTCTTTTGGGGGGTATGTCCTGCTCAGATGACATACCACCCAAAAGAAGCAAGGTTGAGTTGGAACCACTAGGTGCATGCCATGAGGGATAGAGAGAGAGCACCCACACCGTGGCAGGAAAGGGTGCCATGGCAGACTAATAAATAAAATAACTTTCCTTTGTTTGGAAATGGGGAATGGCACACATACGGACCGGTGGTGGTCAGCAAGTACACCCTGACCAGACAAAGATGGTTAAGGGCTAAAATAGTAAAATCTGGTCACGGTAAGCACTATAAAAGGAGACCCTTGCCGTGCCCAGAAAAGGAGGATGGAAGAATCACAGTGAGAATCGTCTCTGAGGAATCACGAAATAGAAAACAAGTGTAAAAGAAAAGAAAGAAGAAAGGAAAAAACAAAGAGTTAGATTGGCAAGCATGCACCAATAGGTTGATTCCCTCTCTCTCTCTCAAAATCCTGCTCTCTGCCAAAAGCAAAAGGGGTTTTCCTCTAGACACCAACCATTCAAATCTGTTTCCCTCAAAGTAATTAACTTCCATGGCAGAATTTTCCCTGGGAGGTTAATTGCGTTGAGAAGAAGCATTCTTCCCTCTCTGGTCTTGGTCCTGCGGACTGAATTTGCTTTAATTTCATTCACCTCTAGATTAACCCATGTGCTGACCACTTATTAACTTGCTTTCTTTATAAAAGTAATTATCATCAAGTTGTCCAATAAAAAGGCCCAATATAACAAAAAGGCCCGCTACAATCATCAAGTTGTCTAACAAAAATCAGATTCCTCCTCAGGTTAAGAATATATTGAACCTTCTCCAATAACCAAACAGACTCATTGGGCAACAATATCTAGACGACTCCCATACCCACAACATCCAAGGCTGTACCATCAGCCAAATACACCTTACCAAAATCACCTGCAACATAGTTCTGTATGATTTCTAGGTGTGGAGTGGTATGAAACGAAGCTCTTAAGTCTAAAACCCAATCATCAAGTGGACAGTCTACTACAAGAAGAAATGCATCTTGTACCTCTTCTGTTACAGCATTAGCAGAATCATCTTCATTCTTCTTCTAAGAACTTTTGCATTGCCTCCTAAAGTGACCCATTTTCACACAGTTCCAACATTGTACTTGTTGGCCTGATCCAGATTTACTTCTGTTCTGATTAGAATTTTTGGATTTTGATTTGCCTCGATTTGAATTTCTATCATTACCTCTACCTCTTGTCTCAAGGTTTAGGGCAGAACCAGACCATGAGGTTTCACATGCATCTCTTCTGCAAATCTCCTAAGCTAAAATTAAATCTCGTATATCATTGTACTTGAACTTTTCATTTCCTATAGAATTGCTTACTGCCATTCTCATTGCCTTCCAACTGTTTGGCAAAGAAGCCAAAATGATCAGTGCATAGATCACATCATTAAAATCAATTTCTACATATGACAATTGATTTGTGATAGTGTTAAATTCGTTCAGATGTTGTGCTACTGATGCATTCTCTGCCATCTTCAAATTGAATAGTTTCTTCATCAAATGTACCTTGTTATTTGCTGACTGCTTTTCATAAATACCAAACAAAGCCTTCGTCAAATCTGCTGTGGTTTTCTCCTTTACAACATTGTGTGCAATAGACCTAGAAAAAGTTAACATGATAACTTCCAGTACCTGTCTGTCAAGAAGGGCCCATTCCTCATCCTTCATAGCTGCAGGTTTTTCCCCTCAAAGCGGCAGATGCAACTTCTTCCTATAAAGGTAATCCTCGATTTGCATCCTCCAAAATCCAAAGTCAGTGCCATCAAACTTTTCTATTCCAGACGCCTTTCCTGCTTCCTCTGCCATTGCTCCTACTCAAACTTAACCCTAAGCTATGATACCAGTTGTAGGGAATAAACACGAAATTCCCAAACCTGTGAGAAACAAAATAGAGAAAACACACGCCAAATAAAAATAATTACATGCACAAGACAGTATTTACGTGGTTCAGTAATTTGCCTATGTCCACGGAGTTGCAGGGATTTCACTATTATCAAGGAAAAATACAAAGTGTGGCAGTACCCTTTTTTTTCTCTCTAAAAAACAACAATGAAACCTTAATCATCAAAATAATGGTTTCTATATCCTCTGCTCCATGGACCAAGCCTCAAAAAATCTCCCATTAAAAATCATGCAACATTATTTTGGGTCAAGTTGTCATTTGGATCAAACACAACTAGGTTCCACAAAACTCAACAGTCGGGACCTCACTACAAATTTTTTTTTTCCTATGATTCATTGAAAAAAGAAATGTTAATCTTGGCTAGAGGATATTGGGTTATTGAACTAGAAAGAACTAGAATTTGACAATTAATTATTGTACTGTAATAGTATTAAATAGCAAAAGAACCACATATGCAACTTACTTAAGCATCAGCCCCCGACGAAACTAGGATATTAGGGGCCCGTTTGGTTTAGAGCTAACTCAGTTTTCATATCTCAGTTTTCAAAACTCATAACTCAAACTCAAAACTCAAAACTCAATTCTCAAACCTCACACTCACTTAAAAATTGCAAAACACATGTTTGGACTTAGTTCTCAGTTACATATTGTTGATGGTCATTTTGGAAGCCAAAAAGGGAAAGAGGGAGCCCAGCAACACAGACCAAAAAGAAGTTGGCAAATAGATAGAAAAAAGAACCATTAAGCTCAAGCGGCAGGAATAATGGATCACGAGTCCATAAAATAAATAAATGGGCCTTGAGGAAGCAAATGGACTCAAAAGAGCCCGGAAAGAAAGAAATAGCAAATAGCAAACCCATGGGTAGTTTATGATGTAGAAAAGTAAGAATGAACCGCGGCTGGCCCAAAGCAATGCGAGCAAAGAGAGTAGGGGATTGATGGCAGGCCCACAAATCCCAAAGATGAGTACGAGGTAATTGGACCAGGGAAGCCCAATGAAGTTAGTAAAAGCCCATAGGAACACAGACTTAGGAAAAAGGCCGAGGAAGCCCAATAAAAGCAAATGGGCCAAGGATGCCCAAGAGAAAACAAAAGGGACACAGGAGCCCATAAGTAAGAAAACCCATGGCCATGCTAAGCCATTGGAAAAAGAATAAATGGCAAGCCTAAAAAGGCCCAGTAGGATCAAGTCATTACAACAGGAATGACAGAGTAATATGGCAGGACATGATCAAGGAATAGGCTGAAAGAAATATAAAGCCTGGTATCAAATAAAGCCCAGCCCCTAAGGGGAGCGAGAAATCGTAGGACAACCCACATAAAAGGCCAAAGAAGGACGGTAGACTATGTAGGCAAGCCTCCAAACCGCAAGGAACGCATGAGCAGCAGGCAGATTTTGGACATATATGAAAGAGAGGCACGCGCAAGGCCCAGACACCACCAACCTGTACCCAGTCAATATGGGACATGGTGGGGTCATGGGTCAGAGGTAAGAGGGTACGGTTTGGCAGTGGGGAGAGGGAAAAAATCCTATTTTGCGATTCTTACCCAAGCTCTTTTAGGGGGTACGTCCTACTGGAATGACATACCACCCAAAAGAAGCAAGATTGAGTGGGAACCACTAGGTGCATGCCATGAGGGATAGAGAGAGAGAATACCCACACTGTGGGAGGAAAGGATGCCACAACAGACTAATAAATAAACAGCTCTCCTTTGTCTGGAAAGGGGGAGTGGCACATAGACGGACCAGTGGTGGTCAGCAAGTACACCCAGACCAGACAAAGGTGATTAAGGGCTAAAATAGTAAAATTTGGTCATGGCAGGCACTATATAAGGAGACTCTTGCCGTGCCCAGAAGGGGTAGCAAGATTGCCTTGGAGGAATCATAAAAATAGAAAACAAGGGTAAAAGAAAAGAAAGAAAAGATAAGAGAAAAAACTAAAAACAAAAGAAAGAAGAAAGGAAAAAACAGAGAGAGTTAGATAGGCAGGCATGGACTAGTAGGTTAATTTTCCCTCTCTTCCTCTCGAAATTCTGCTCTCTGTCAAAAAAAAAAAAAAAAAGTAAAACGATTCTTTTAAACACCAACCATCCAAGTCTGTTTCCCTTAAAGTCATTAATTTCCACGGCAGGTTTTCCCTGGGAGATTAACTGCGTTGAGAGGAGACATTCTTCCCTTTTTGGTTTTGCTCCTGTGGATCAAACTTAATTTGATTTCTTTCTCTTTT